>NW_021163304.1:0-162440 GCF_004324835.1 Dendronephthya gigantea | reverse complement strand
CAGACCTACAATTCCATCGCAGTTTGATGAAAATACAAACTCATAACTTTAACAATAACAGAAACCAGTTTATTAGTCAGTCTTGATAATGAGCTGAAGACTGTAACAGGTGACAACGCATATAATGCCCTGTTACACAGTGCAATTTTTCTTGCAGCTTGCAATGCAATTCTACTTTTGAGAGATGTAATACTTAGGAACAACGAAACTTTTGTGTTTATTACACTTCATGCCCCTTTTCTTCTGCAAGACTCTTCACTAATTTACATCTCTTAGAAGTAGAATTGCATTGCAAGTTGAAAGAAAAATTGTACCGTGTAACATGGCGTATTGTACAACATGATTTTAGCTACGCTGAACAATTCAAATTACAACAACTTTCTCATCACTTTTATCCAGCTTGGCCTCGTGAAAATCAGATGACGGTTATTCAAAATCTGATTAAGCCTAGTTTCCATTTAGTCGCAATTTTCGTTAACATGTCGAAGTGACTGATGTGATATAATTTTTCTATTTGTGTGCAGTGAACAATCACCGATTGTTCAAAGGGAAATTTGAAGTTTTTATCGGTGAAAATGACCTGTGTCTGAAAATTACGATAAAATGGAAACAAGGATTTAGCCATAAGCCAGATTGAGGAGATTTTGTTGCTATCATCTTTTTATGAATTTCTAACATGGATGGCTGCTTCAAGACTGTTTACAATTTCTTGAGGAGTTGAGGAACAATTAAACTCGATGAACAAACCATTAAAAATTTGATTACTATATACATAGATTTGAATTAACCCGAAAACAAACTAACAAGATGTTGAAAAACCAGCCTCAGGTCTGAAGGCTTGAAACAATTTTGTACACAGGCATGCAAAAATGGCAAAACAGGGCGTGAACACTTTCAATGTGATGAATGAACAGTTTGAATGAATTTCTTCAGCCTGTGTAGTTTCTCCTGAGCTTGCTTTGTTGACTCAACTATTTCTGCTTTCTTTTGAATTTGAATCTGAAAAAATATAAAAAAGAGCCGAGTTGTGTTCACTAATGGTTGGTTATATTCTGATCTGTTTGCCCTTCTTGGCTAATGTGAAAGATTGTATTAAGATTAACATTGCCAGTATTATAATAGAATATCCTTGGTTCTTACTAATATAAGAGAGATCGTCCTAAATTACTGATGGGGGAAATTCATAATCAAGCTCTCGTTCATTGAGGAGATCGCGCGGCGTGTCATGGTATATATTGGGCCAACGTTGATCTTCAGTCCAAAAATTTTGACTTGATATATATTACTTCTTAATACCTATGACAATGCTGAGACCTGCTTAAAACGTATTTATGAGACGCCTCATCTATTGCTGAAAATGCTTTCGTGACATAAGAAATAGTGCGTTCGAATAGGACAAAAGAGGAACACGATGATCAGAGATGAACACGACGCCTAGAAGAGGCATTATGTAGTTTATCAACAGAAGAAGACTTACCACAATAGCGCTGCTTAGTTCATTTACTTTCCTCTGTAGTTCGAGCTCCTGCAGTTTCAGTTCTTGATTTCGATTCAATAAGTTTTGTTTTTCTTTGTCTTTCTCTGCGAAAAATATTGGAAATGGATTTTGAATTACAGCAAATCGTGAATGTTGGGTATCATCCCAGAGAGTGGCGGGCGCGGGAGCCGTATTCTTGTTAAATATATTTAAGCGTAACATAATGCTTTAATTAGAGCCAAAGATTCGAAACGTTTATTAGGGTAAAAAATTAATTATTGACCTTTCGTCCAAACTTAAAATTTTTACCTCAATGTTCTAATCATTCCTGTATTCCTAGCTCTAACCGCGTCATTTCATGTGAGTGTTTTAACAACCCGCTCTTTCCTTTATACGATAAAAACGGCCAGACCGTCTCGTTGTATTTCACTACAGACATTTTACTGGGCTTTTTTAGTGTTTTAAGAAATCTGCATTCGCGTTTATCGATATTTACATCCGGTTAGCGCAGGAAATGCAGCTTCACCGCTGTATTCTTAACGGAAAGCGCCCAAAAAGTCTCTTAGATTTGTAATTTTATCCAAAATGTGTAAAATTGTCCAAAAATGAAACATCTATTTTATGTTTGGCCTTGATATTTAAATGCGAATACAACGTTGACAATGAATATTTGAACTCACCAGCCCTGTGTTTGAGATAAGAATGAGCAACAGCAAGTGTACCAGGCCATTCCATTGGTTCTTTATTTTTTATATTTTCCTAAATAAAGACATTTGGAAGGAGACGTGTGTTAAAAGGAAACGTGTATCAATACGGGAACAAGGAACGATATAGTAACGCTTAACTTACTAAATAACGTTTTTCGTAAAAAAATCTACAATATTTTACCTGACACTTGGGACACATCCACATTCCGGTCGGTATTGAGGTCAGTGGTGGTGTAAGACATTTCAAATGATAGACAAGTATACATGTATCACACATTAATACTTCACCACTTTGTTGACAAACAGCGCAATGATCTTCGTGTTCCTCAACCTGTAATGTTCAAAAATAATTCTACTGAATAGATAATTCAGCATTAAAACTTTTTACGGCTATTCTGTATTATCACTATTATCCTTCCTACAAATCATTACCAAATTTTACTAAATTTCAAGTACTTTTTATAAAGGATATATATTTTCAAATAAACTTTCCCGGGCCAAAATTTTTCTAATGCCGTCGTTTCTGACGCTTGGGCGACCTGGTCTTCAAAAAGGCATCATCAGAAAGTTTGAGATGCACGTCAGAGAATTATTATGAATAACGGCATTCCCAGACACATACAGTACCTTGGGCGAGGAATCCGATGAAATATTTCGAGATATTTGCTCTGCTGAAGGATGATCATCATTTGGTGTTTTAAAACCATTAATAGGAACAAACACTGGCGATGGGGATATTGGTGATTTTAGGCCGTTTTCACCGCTTTTTGATGGACGACCTAAATAATGGACACATACAGAACCATGAACGTGTGTATTTTGCCATAGTTCTCACCATATATGACCGTATATACATGATCTCAAACTCAAATTGAAACTGATCTTGTATGATTATAATTCTTATTCAGTTTATGCTCAACTTTAAATCCTAACCTTATCTAGTCACATACTTAACACTATGTCTAGCTAAGGGCTGTCTTTTACTACAATATACTGTATACAGTTTGCACATTATCAGATGAACCATCTGAGTGTTCTCTGCACAGGTTGACATATACACAAAGATTTACACATACAGAAAGTTGACATACACAAAGACAGCATGTTTAACAGCTAGTACATTACTTGAAATATACATTTGAATCGTGATGATATATCATTGTGTGCGAACATAGACTTGAGGCATGTCGATAAACTTCTATATAATTTCGATCTTCTATTTCCTAGAGTTTCGACTTATCATGTGATACACATGCACAAGTGATTTAGTACCTCTTCCTCGCTTTATTCCAGGGGACGGTCGCTTAGGCTAAAAAAAATAGCGTAACGATGTCGTAACGATTTTGAAATATATACCGTTGCCACGAACAAGTTTTTTTTCCAGATTAATTGAAAAAAGATATTTTACCTCATCAAAAAACTGAAAAGAACTGTAAGGTGAAAATATTGCGCTAGTTCTTCTCCTTCGTTCGTTTTTCTGCGAATTGATTTCTATAACGAAATGAAAAGAGCAGTTTAGTATTTAGAAGAGCTATAGGTACATAATCGATCCATCATTATACTGACAAAATTACCGTAGTGATATGAAATATAGTGTAGCTATATGCAGGGAAAGCGCAAGAGCATTAAACAAATAAACTCACCTCGACATTTCGAAACAGTGATAAGACCAAGAGTGGATAGGAAATTGAGTTTCTATGATAGAGACAAAATATCACGTGTAATTTTATTGTTCCATAAAGACTCATACCTCGTCTGTGTTGATTTTTGGGGTATTGCTTTTTCTTACGAATCAAAATATAATTCAAACAAGACACAGATTGAGACTGTAAATTTTCGACTTTATTACAAAGTCATCTTCACTTCTTCAGACAGAATTCTGTCTGAAGATGACTTTGTAATAAAGTCGAAAATTTACAGTCTCAATCTGTGTCTTGTTTGAATTATATTTTGATTCTCAAGATGCCTTGTTTATTCGGAAATTACTTTACTTTTTTAAATTGTCGGCTGGTCATGGCTTTTTCTTACATTTCACACGAAATAATAACACTAAGTACTATATAAATATGAAGTATTTTAACCAATTTTATACTGTACGTTGTACCTCTGTATTTTGTTTCCCAGCACTCCGCTGTTCAACAGGTTTGCTGTACTGTATTCCAAGAGATGCTTTTTTGGTATCAGGTCTGGCGAGAACTGTTCTCTCTATTTTACCAGTCGGCACCGTTTGCATACCAGTAGTGACCATGTCTGGTTTTCTCCTAACCTCTCGTCCCTCCTTCAGGGAAACAATGTTATTCTGTGTGATGGTTGGAATAAACTTTGTCGTCTGTGGAGAAGACATGGAGTTTACAATCTATTAAATTTTTAATAAAAATATTTTTCAATACATTATGCGCTGTGCACATGGAGTTGCGTGCATCCCAGGGCGGGTGATCATCGGATTGTCGGGTTTTAAAACTTTTAAACTGGTAAAATTTGATTTGCATTCTTGTTTCCGTCAACCCAAGACGGTTTAAGCCCGTTTTCCACTAGGCGAATTTATTCGCGCGACGCGAAGCGATATCTGAAATCCGGTGATAGGATTGGTTGGCGAACGAATTCGCAGCGAAAAAGTAGAATTACTTGATACTTTTTATCTGTTTACGCCATTAAGTCCCCCTAGTCGAAAACGGGCTTAAAAGGTTTCAACATAAAAAAACACATATTACTTAAAATAGCCCCCACCCCCACCAGGGTAGATCATAATTAACATACCTGTTTGTCCAACGTATTCAGACCAGAATGTCGCCCAGCACTCATGTTGATCATTGAGGGTCGACGTGGTGAACGTTCCGTTCTTGAATAATCAGAAGTGGACGGTATTTGCTAAAACATTGGCAGATGTACATCATGAAATGTTACATCATAAAAACTTGTTTAAAACTAAATCAGATTAGGTTTAGCAACATAACACATAAGAACTTTAAAAAAGTCTCTTCTGATCAATGAATATTGGTTATCCATAAATTTTGAGACATACACTGGTTATTTTACGTATCCTTTAAAAAAAATTTTGGTGTTAAAAAGCGTCTATATGATGGACACTTCAGTTGCACAATTCAGTAACTTCAAAAAATGACGTACATGATGGTGACTCCTTGAGAGGAGATCTTGTTCATTTGAATATACTTCTGATCTTGGTTTAATGTTCTGTTTTAGTTGTTTAACAACGTATTTCTATAAAAAATGCACTAGTCATTGATGGCGTAGGTTTATCAGAACTCCAGTTATGTGAGCAACTAACAAGATACAGTGAATTCATTGTGCCAAGCTGTACCAATTCTGTACATTTGTGCAGTAATCAAGACTTAGCCCATACATTAGGTAATACAAAGTTTCATTGTGATACCATGCAACAGGTAATTATCAAGACCAAGTAGGTTTATATTATTCGCTACCAACTAGAACCAATAATTACCAGCTGATAGTGACAAAACCCACCAAGCCTTGATTATCAGATGGCAGTGAAAAAGAATGCACTATAAGCCTTGATTACTAGCGAGTAACAAAATAAACTCACTGAGTCTGATTACGAGCTTTGAATAACTGGTACAATAGCGAAATATAAACTCACAGAGTTGTGATCACCAGCTAATATAGTGAGAAAAAACTCACCAAGCCTAAATTACCAGCAGGTAGTGACATAAACTCACAAAGTATTGATTACCTGCTGGTACCTAAATAAACTCACAAAGTATTGATTACCAGCTGCAGTAATCAAATTGATTAACCTGTTGGTGGTGAAGTAAACTCACAAACCCTTCATTAAAAAATGCATGGTATTAAAAAACTCATCAAGCTAGTTGCAGAATAAACTCACTAAGCTTGGATATTAATTATGCTCACCTGGTTTCAAAAAATAATTATATGCTAGCTGTAAGCCTTGATTACAATCTGGAATAACTATTATCAAGTCTATAGCTCAACCATATATAAAATTAATATATGATTCAATAATATATAGCACAAAAAAATGATATATGATTCAAGTATAAGCATGTACTGTAGCAATATGAGGGATACTTGATACTTAACTGTATAGTGTCTTATCAATAAAGTGAGTAAAAGTACGTACATATACTTTGCAAGAACAATTTGGGTCAACTATTGCACAAGCAGACCTAACTATATTATATTAGTTTAATTTGTTTAGAGAATTTCTTCATATATTAAAGAATAAGCCTATATCATTTTTGCATACATGTATATACAATATATTTACAGATTTGCTATTGTAGATGCTTACTTCAATTTTCTGCAATATTATATAATCATATATATATAATCATATATATAAATATATATATATATATATATATATATATATATATATATATATATATATATATATATATATATATATATATTATATACAGTATACATATGGTTAAGCCACCCTATGTATTATATATATGTATTATGATATAACTGAAGATTTAAACATGCAGACTGTACGTTGTGAACAATTTTTGGTAAGCTTGCAGTACTTCAAGTATTGTGTAAAACAAAGGAAATTTATTTATTTGAATAAATATAATATATTTTTTAAAGATATACAAAATGTACAGTATGTATACAAGAAACACCTGTGCATTATAATTACAAAAGTTTTGTATATACTTACCAAATTTACATCTCTTAAAAGTGAAATTGGATTGCAAGTTGCAAGAAAAATTGGATTGTGTAATGCACATATGGCCTGAATTCTATTCTAATACTATCTTAATTTAACTTTGATTTTTATGCAATATGTTTCTTGAACAGTAGATGAAAAAGAAAGATGTTAACTAGCTAGTCAACCTGCATGAACAAAGTTATGGGTTTTTAAGGATTTTCCTAGTCGATATTTGATAAACTGTAAATCAATCATTATTAATTTGAAAATTAAAATCCCCTGGAGCCCTGCTATTTTCACAAGGCCTAGGCCCTAGGTAGGGTAACTCAGGGTTTGGGACTTTGGGCTCCTATGATTCAGAAAACCAGCCATATTTCATAAAAGTAAATCAACCACACTAAATTTATAGCAATGTAGCTGAACTGCATCAGCATCCACTTGATACTTTTTCTTCTTATATTAATACATAAAAAAGTAGTTTTTCTATAAAAATTAAGTTGGGGCAGGTAATTCAATACCAAATCCCATGATACAAGCCATGTGATAACACAGGCTCTCTAATTTGCAGCTGTTATATTATATAAATTAAATGTACCCATGCATATCCCAAACAACAACATTAAAACTTACTTGTTTCTCACTGAGGCTAGTTAATTCAGCTTGAAGTGATTGGACTTTCTGTTGTATTTCTATGTTCTGAAAAAAAAATGCTTGCTCAAATTTCCCCCTACCAGCGAGATCAAAATGAATTGTAGTAAAAAACAAAACATAAACGTCTGCATGTATATACATATATATACCTGGGGATCTCTTTTCATTTCCTCTATTAAGATCTAAATAGAACATTTGGATACGTACGTCAATTTTGTTGGAAATGTTACAAGATCCTGCCCTAACGTGGTTTTGGGGGACCACACATACATAGTCGTTCATGCATATCTTAAAACTCGCTCACGGATAATATCAAATGATGTGCCAACCCCACAAAAGCAACCTGAATGTATTTTTTAAAAAAACGCTATCTATATACCCATAAATACATTACAAATCTTTTAAAAAGCAAAGAGAAGCATATATGGAAAAAAGCGTATCAATATTTTAGGACTTATTTCTGCATTTTTTCAATTGAATATGTGAAGTCCATATGTCTATATGGACAAATCTCTGACGATAACATGCCGAGCGCATAACCTATATAGACGTTTATATATTTTCATGTTAGCTAGTTACGTACCTGATGTTGATGAATATGGCTTTTTAACTGGGCCTGGATTTTTTCTAAGTCCATTATCCAACCTAAACTGTGAGATCGACAAACAATATTCGGATAAAATAAAATTGAAGTAATATAACTTTGGATATTGCAGCAATGTAAATTCGTATTCCTTTCCGCCTCTAGGGAAACTCTATTTCCGAGTTTCACCCGGGAATCTCCGAAGCAACGACATGTAGTTAGGGTACTAATCTCGTATTACGAAAAAAGTACATAGGTTTACTTATAAATTGTTCACTTTTTCATCTCTTTCGGTAAACTTTTTAGGTACAATTTACTCTACGGGTTCCACACATTAGCAGAAAATACTATATAACTGCTAAATACCTCTGCAATTTATTCACGATCAGTCACCAGGCGAAAGAATAAATACCTGGGGATATAGCGCCGGGGTGGAATAACTTCAAGGGAACGTGATTCCTGGCACCTTGGTGTATGAATTATTAGAGGGAAAAGGGCAATTTACACTTCAAACAGCTGAATATCTGAATTTTAACCTGACAGCACAATTTGAAATAAAACTATCTTCATAATGGCGAAACGAGGAGCCGCTGTTCAGTTGACAGACAGAAATTGGGACGAGGAGGAGGAAAATGAAGTGGTATAAATACCTTTATTATTTCAATATTTATTTCAAGTATGCCCACGCTGTCCCTGTAATAGATATACATATTGTTTCAGTATATTAACACGAGATGTGTTAGGTGTGAATATAGAGTCAGAGAGGCAAAGTTTGGCTTTTTCTTCTCAGAATTTCAAAGCAATTAAAGATCACTGAGCTGCAAGAAACATCTGCAATAATCAAGCATGCAGTCAAACACTAATCAATTTATAGCTAACAACAGTCATCAAGCAATATAGCCAATGATTTATCTAGAAATTAATTATACAAATCTAAAAATTTACCTAAAAATTCATCCACATGCCTTCATGCCTTGGCTATTTGGGCTTCAAATTTTAAAAGATAAAAACCCATCCAGATCTGTCTATATGAATGATTGGGAATACATGCAATTAATCTAGTTTGCAAAGTTTGGTGGGATTTCTTATTTCTTGAAGTTTAAATTTTCAATTTATTCTTTCTTCTACATGAAAAACAATCCAGTCAGCCAATGTGAAATGTGGTGGAAATTAACAAACAAAAGTTTTGCCAATCTCAATTGGTTCAGTTGGCTTTGCCAGCTACTTTTCACTAAAGTAAAAAAAACAATATCTATTTTAAGACCTATATTATGTTTTCCTCACATTTCCTAACAGTCCCAACTGAAGTAAATAAAAAAAATCACTATTTAACTTCACGTTTATTTTTTTTTAGGCAGGCCACTTTAAAGTTGCTGATGATGATCAATTGAGCAAACGAGTGTATGTAAAAATAAATTTTTGGTTTCTTATATAACAGCTGTTCTTACATTATAGTTGAGCTATTTACTCCAATTCAAACCCAATCATTTCCTATTGAAAAAAACCTAGGGAGTAGCCTGCACTGCCTGAAATAGACAAAAACATCTACATCTACACTTATTAGGTCGGTAAAATCCTATTGGATATCACACCAACCATTAACACCTTGACCTAGGGCTTTTCGATCGTCAGGAGAGTTAACTTTCTCTCTCCATTTCTCTCTCTCCTTATACTCTCTCTTGTGACAAAGGTCCTGTAGGTTGAAACATTGAGAAGTACTGTTTTTAGGAAAGAATACAATAAATCACTATATTTTGATAATATAACCTTGGAATAATGGATAATTAGTGCATAGATTTCAGTTTTAGTGCATAATGTATATATACAAGACTATGTTGCGTTATGTTGCGTTAATGTAGTATTCCAACAACTATAAACTATTGGCAATTTAAGACCCTTAGGTTTAAACAGAGAAATTTTAGGGAATGTACCAGACTCTAGTTAATTGATAGTGACTTAAAACTAATTATAACATTTCCAATGTTTTGCGTAGATAAGTTTCCATTATTTTTTTAGTTGTGATGTTCTAAATGGTTTAGTAAATTTAAATGTGGTCTGATTTTTAGAATAAGAAAGGCAAAAAGACGTGTTACAGGCAGTGATGAAACAGTAAGATGTTGCTAGTATAAGTATATAACCATGGCAAGCAGACAATTTCGGAAAATCCAAGTAAAACAGATTTTTATCTTTGGAATCTGTTTTATTTTGTATAAATTTGCTAGTATAACATAACATAGTATTGAATCATGACTTGCAGCTAAGTGACAAATGTCAGGTTTCTTAAAGCACTGCAAGAACAATTTGCTTAGTTTTTTATGATCATGGAGTCCACTTGATGCAGATCCCAGCCAGATGTGTGATGAAACAGATTGTGTTTCAGGTAGCCTTCTCCACATTGGGCTTGGGTTAGCTGCATCAAGGAATACAAAGAGACATAGACCTTATGCATAATGACATATCAAGCTGTGACACCTGCAGGGAATTCTGGTTGGTAGTCATGCATGGCAAAAAATTCAAACTTCAAAACTTCCCACCGTGACTAGTACTGACTACTAAGACCAGAATTCCCTGCAGGTGTCACAGCTTGTTACGTCATTATGCATAACGTCTATTAGACCAGCTGGGGAGGTTATGTTTAAAGTAGCTTTTTAACCTCTTCACATGTTGCACATAAGCTGGTACCTAAATATGCTTGCCTCACAAGGAGACTTCTAATTTTATGCACGTATTTTCATATACATTTCGCTTGGTAGCGGTGCTCTCCTGTTTCCAGGACTCCCGAAAGCAGAGTTAATTATAATGTAGCTTGACCTTATCTTATGCGTGCTGGTGTTCGTAGTTACAGTACTTAATGTTACAAATGCGTTTTGTCTCTCTCCTTAGTCGGGAAGTTTTAAAAGCTTTCAAGGATTTGGTGTCCCACAAAATTCATCGACACCAATGATCAGCAATGCGCCAAATACTTTGTCTTTGACGGGATTTAAAGGCTTTGGAAATGGAAATGAAAAGAAAGGTAATTATCATCGGGTATATTTGTAAATATTTATAGCCTATAGGATATATTTATCTATTATCACTATTAGTATTGTCTTTAGAAAATAATAATGCGGTAGTCAATAAAGAATAAGAACAGTTTTTGTTTGTTGACTGGTCATTTTAAACACTTGTATTTGATAATCCACTTGGTCCATTTATTTAATAGCTGCTGCATTTATATGATATATAACGCTTGGTTTCTATTTGATCAAACTCCTCCACCTTCAACTTTCAATAAACAAATCATACGCAAAACTACACTATCAAAATTGAAACACTTTTGTAGATAATGCACAAGTAGCGACATCGGACTTGAATTCTGCTTATATGACTCAACTCAAGAGATTGAACCAAGAAGTTTGTGAGTGGATAAAGAAACATATCAATGAAAATCCGTACGTTGATTTAACACCAGTCTTTAAGGATTATGAAAAACACCTGGGAAATCTTGAGAAGAAATTCCCTGCTGCCTGCAAGCCCGTGGAAATGAGTAACATTTCCCCGAAAATTACAACATCTGGTGGAATGAGTTCTAGTGTTGTTCATAGTTTTAATGGAGGTAAGTCATTCACTGGTCAATTTCATAATCATTGACGATTATGAAAATTTTGGAATATAAGCTATAGAATGCATTGAAGGGGCATTGCAGCTGATGGCTTGAAGCTAATTGCCATGCGATTTCCTAATGCGCCACGCATGTGTTACAGTAAATGAGAAAATTAATGACAACACAGCATGATACAGTGATAGTTGATTTGCAAAGATATTTCATGTGTTACGATATGATGTTGTGTTTTATTACAATTTCCAGGTACAACTACAAATTTAAGCCGAGCTAATGACGTTAAACCTCCCGAAAGTTGTGAATCGTCAGATGACACACCACAGAATATCCAGAGTCAAGCTAAAAGGTGAGAATATATTGCATGAACCATAGCGGACTAATCTGACAGCAAAGTTTATATTCATACTGCTGAGGAATTCTATTCTGCAGGCAATGCATTTATTAGTATTGTATTAAACATCGCGGTAATATAGATTATCTTTAAATCAGTTTATCTTATAAAAACACGCAAGATTTCAAATATATTTTTTTATAATCATGTTTAGCACACCGGAGGAAGAAGCGTTTTATTCAATTCGCTGTAAACTTTTCTTCAAACGGGACAATGACTGGTCTGAACTTGGCGTTGGAACGTTAAGTTTAAAGAAAATTACCAGGGAGAAAATTCGGGTGTTAGTACGTAATGACACAGCATTGAGCAAGATACTTTTAAATATCTTCGTTAGCAATGAAACTCCCACATCACGCTCAGGAAACAATGTTTTACTCATGAGTGTCCCCAACCCGCCTGTTTTTGGCAAGGAAGGTGATAACACAAAGCCTGTCAGTTATCTCATTCGTGTAAAAACGTCAGAAAAGGCAGATGAATTACGAAACAATTTAAAAACATCTGAAGATTAGATCATTTTGGTGAAGCTTTTGTGACATTTCCTGTGGAGGTCCATGAACAGAACGCGATGTAAATAACAGATCCTGCTTTCTACGTGCAATTCCTTAACAGAACAGAAGTTAGAATATAGTTTTTGCAAACTGTTTATCATCACTTAATGATACCATTAAAGAAACCGAGTTCATTTATAACACTTTATAACAAAAGAAATATTTTGATCAAATTTGAGAAATATTTTAGCGTAGATACTGTATTTACATCAATTTGGCATGGTGTATTTATTTTTATGTGCACGATGTAGTAATCCTGTTCAGTAAAAATTAAAACTAAAAAGAAATTAAATCAACATCATTTAGTCCGTCGTTGAATTTATCGTGTCACTCAGTGAGTGTAAATATGCACATTGTCATTGACTTTGTGCGTTACTGTCCTCAATTGTGTACGATGTGCCGAATATATACCCTGGACCTGGTCGTTGTGAAAAATGTTGAGACGTCACTTATTGCGGAGATTTCAGGTGGATAAACCAAATATACCGTCACAACTCGGCTATCGTTCAAACCTACATGCATCATTGACAATGTAGTCATGACTCATGAGGAGTTTTATCACGGAATCAATCTTTTAATAGCATCATAACCAAGATTGACATTCGATTCACGCGATGCATTAGTCAAAATTTCACTAAAAATTAAATGCGAAATTGGCGTAAAATAGGGCTAGTCTATGGAAAGGTATTGAGTATATAACACGTTAAAAAAATAGTGATGGTCAAATATACCTGAATATGGTAACTCAACCTTGGCATGGTCGAGTATACCTAAATAGGTATACCTTGTTGTATGGTCGAATAGTACCGAATAACCGAAATATGGTATATTCGACCTTGCTATCCTGGAATGTGCAGGAATATGGTATATTCGACCTTGCTATCCTGGAATGTACAGGAATATGGTATATTCGACCTTGCTATCGTCGAATGTACAGGAATATGGTATATTCGACCTTGCTATCCTCGAATGTACAGGAATATGGTATATTCGACCTTAATATAAAAATATACACGCGGAGACGACAAGTAAATAACCACCTATTAAAACCCTAAACACCATTGGCATTGTAAAAGGCTAAAAGCGAATAGTTTTTATTATTTTAAATTAAATTATATAGCGTAAATAAAAATGTAGAATAAATTTTACTTATCTAAAGATGTCTTTTAAGTTTTTTCGTTGTATTTCCAGCGTAAAGTTCGTTTTAAATACGAACCAAAGACTGTTTGTATTTCACAGCAACAACCATTGGCAACAACAAACAAAATAGCGGGAAAAAACGGTCACTCCTAAACTCCGTGACATACGTAAAAAACGCACACCGTACCCGGTGGCCGGTATCACTAATGTAGTGGAGGCGTAAGATATACGAGTGTTTTAGTAAATAATAAACGTATAATAATAAACAATATCTAAAATCTAAAGTCTGTCAATTACCAAAGAGATAAATTTTGAACCGCACGCACTGCAAGGTCTTCATACAGGACAAACAGCCTTCGTACAGGAGCGAGCCTCCGCCTGTATAGAATTCCCATGGGAACGAGATATTTGGCACTCACTGAGCTACATAAAATAATTGGTATCAACCAGTGGTATCAACCCGAACCAATGACCCGAAAACTTCCTCAGGCAGCACTTCATATGACCGGCTTCTATAACCCAGTTTCATAAACATTAGAAATTTACAAGAGGAAATCTGGATTCTGGAGGAAATTTACCAATTTCTTCGTTTAGTAATTGTGAATATAAAAACTATATGGAATTATCTATGATAAGTTGTCCAAGTTGGTCACATCACTGAGTCACATGCCAGTGATGCCACTGTCACATGCCCTCAATGGTCACATCCACATCCACTGGTCACAATTTCTGGTCACATCACATGCGCTTTCATTCTCGTCCCCAGGGTCTTCGGGTACTTCGCATTTCGGTCAACCCGCAAACCCGCGACACCTGAAATATTATTTTTAAAACATTACGTAACGTAAATACAAAAACAACATCGACACCTAGTGTTAGAAGACAAACTTTACGATAGAAAATTTGGACAAAATTTTAGCCGGGTCTTTTTTAAAATTATGGGGATTGATTCTACATTTAAAGACGCCATTGGTTAGTAAAAAATATGAAAATGTTCTGGTGTATAAAGGCAAAGATATTTGATATATAATTTGAGGTTTACATCCGTTATTATCGGTTATGCAATTTTTGCCCTAACATCGTTGTATTTGTATTTAAAGTATTTTACGAATACGGCTTATTGTCTAATGATATTATGAATAGCAAGAAATGTGACAAAGACAAAATGTGTACTGATAAATTCAATTTTTTATTGACCAAAAATTGTTTTCAACCTACCAGCAGTGTATCATATATACCCATCTCTTTGACTTTGATGAACGAAAGAGCCTACAACAATGCATCCAAGCATCTATTAGAGCACATTCCAGGAGTCAAACACAGTTCATCTTAAAAATTACCTAATTAACTTCCAATTTGAAAGCTAGGTGCATAAAACATGGTGTTTTCTACAAATTGAAGATTTAATTATGCCTATAATATGTTATTTAACTCCATTGGTACACTATGTTCTGACTTTAAACCAATTATAGAACGTGCCACAAGTCCTACCCTAGTAGAACCGGACTGGGCTGCCATTCTGCAAGCATGTGACAGTATACGACAAAAAGATGTCACGTAAGTGCTTAGTATTTCACTCATGTAAATCTATTATGGTTATGGTGTCAAGAACAACCTTTTCATGTTTCATTCAAATTTCTAGGGGTAAAGTTGCTGTCAGTGAAATTCGAAAAAGAATATTTGACTCCAATCCACATGTGGCAAAGAATGCACTTATTGTAAGCTAGAAAAAAGGTTATGCTGTGATAAAGGTTGCATAAAATGTTAAAAAGTAAAAATTTTCTCTTTTCATTTTAGACTTTAGAAGCATGTGTGAAAAATTGTGGATCTGTAATTCATGATGAGGTTGCCACCAAAGCAATGATGGATGATTTTCGTCAGCTTGTTAATGTATGTATTCAGTTGTCTACAAGAGCTGGTTGTTTAGCTTAATTAAACAGACTGGATAAGGCTACTGGATACTCTCATACATAGATCTCTGACTTAAAGTCACAAGCAACTTAATCTTAATCTAAATAACATACTAAAAATTTAACCATCTACATTAAAATATTTCTTATTGATTTGTTATCTGGCAATACAATCTACCTAGTTATTTACACAACAACAACAACAACAACAACAACAATGCTACTAAATTTATTTTCATAGGTATGTCCAGAAACTGTTAAGACTGAAGTGTTGAGAATCATCAATGCCTGGGCATATGGTTTTCGTAATGAGCCTAAATACAGGATAGTTGAAGATACTAGAAACTTGATGAAAATGGAAGGTGCATGTCAATAAAATATATTGATTGATTTTATTACTTGTTGCAAAAACAAAAATATGCCTGTGTTTGCTCACACAAGAAAATATGTTTAAGGTTTTGAATTCCCTGAAAGAAATGAGAGTGATGCAATGTTCAGTGCTCTAAAGGTAATAGGGAAATTTTATGAAAATAAGGTCATTAAAGAAACAGGTTAACAATGCTACTGTGATCATTCCAGTTCACTGGACCACTCATTCTCAGGAAAAACTCCAAGGGCGGTCCGGCAATAACTGAATAAGTTGTTTTTCAATTTCTGTTCAAGGCTCCAGATTGGGCTGATGGAGATGTGTGTCACAGATGCCGTGTGAAATTTGGAACATTTACCCGACAAGTAGGTTTAATTCGATAGAAAAATAAACAGGACATATCATCAGAGCTAGGTGCGATACTTTAATAAAATACGTGTTCAAATGGCATATATGTCAATTTTGTCAAATGTTAATGTTTAGTGCATTTGTATTTCAAAAAACCATTCACTATTAAAAATGATGTTTAATGTGTTGTATGTATATTTCTAGCACCACTGTCGTTGCTGTGGTCAAGTATTTTGTGCAAAGTGTTCATCAAAAAACTCAGTTATTGCAAAATTTGGTATTGAACGTGAAGTCAGAGTCTGTGATCCATGCTATGATCAGCTTAACCCCAGTGAAGCAAAGTAATTATCATACATTATAAATATAAAGTTTTGATTTTGTGTTTTGGGTAATGACGATAAAATATTTCTTACAACAGAGCCTCCTCTGCAACAAGTCAACCACCAGCAAAAGGGAAAGGCAATGGTGATTTACCTCCAGAGTACTTGAACAGTTCCCTTGCTAAAGAGTCTCAGGTATATAATTAATCCAAAGTAAATTTTAACCATAAACACCTTGCATCATAAACACCTGTGCCAGGTTATAAACTAACTAGAAATGAAATAGTGGAATATTATTTAACAACATTATTGCCTCTATAAGGTCCCAGAAAAGAAATCAGATGAGGAAATAAAACGTCAAGAACAGGAAGATCTTCAATTAGCAATGGCTTTGTCTGTATCTGAACAAGAAACAAAACAGGTGATACAGTAAGAAATTATGTAAAAATTGCATGGTTGGTAGCTTTTAAAGGGACAATCAAACCATTGCCCTGTCAAATAAGTAAGCTAGAACATTCTAAAATTTCCTCTAGTGTTCTATCATTAATTCATGCAGGCATATTCATATATTATTTGTTGCTCTAGTTTAGTGTACTTTCCTTTCATAGAAGTCATCATCGCAATCATCAAGAATTTATGATGTTGTGGAAACAAGGCCATCAGCACCAGCCAAACCATCAAGTTATAGCTATACATCTTCTGTATGTATAATTTTGAACAACAATTACTAGTTGAGCAGAGCACCTACAGAGCATCTACACCTACCTTTTAAATTAAATGAATTTTTATCACATTTCATTACAATTAGCCAATGGAAGAAGTGGGCCCCAGTGATTCTGAGGTAGAGTATTTTCAAAGTTCTTTTCAAACTGGAACTGAAACTTCGTCAACCTTCATGCCATCACAATTAAATAATTGATCAAATAATTATAAATTATTGAGCTAGGATCCCATTGTTTTTCTTGCTGCTGTTCTAGTTGGATCGCTACCTGAACAGGTCTTATTGGGAAAAAAGAAAAAAAGAAGCTTCACCACCAGCTTACACATCTCCAACACATGAAGAAGAGTCTCCTGTACCCACTTCAACTTATAATGGAGAAACCATTGGGAAAGTATGTTCAAAAAGACTTGCACCAATGTTACACAAACTCCTCAGAATATTGGCTTGTTGAGAAGTTGTTCATAACTGATTTGCAATTTCCTACAAGGAATATGTTACAGCATGATCAGAATGGAAAAATACATTTTGGCTTCAAAAAATGTGTGTCTGCATGTCATAACAAAAGCCTCAAAACTGTGTTTTTAGACAAAACAGGATTCAGAATGCGAAGCTTTTATGGCCACATTCCGCAGCAATGTTGAGAAATTAATGGAAAGAATGAAATATGTGGCAGGAAAAGGCAGGCATATATCCTCCGACTCTATTATACAGGTAATACGATCATAGCACACACTAGTAAAGTTAGTATTCTTTGTCTTCGTAAAACATCTGTGATGCCTGATGGTAAATAATACTATTTGCAGTCATTGTACCAAACGGTCAGTGCGATGCAGCCACAACTAATGAATTACATCGAGCAACAAGAACGGCAAAAAGGTATCAAGAATTTCTTTCGTTTTAATCATGTAATAATGAAATACTGGTTGAAATTTAGCACCGAAAACTTATCCCTGAAACTTGTTTCTAATAATGTTATCACTCGACAAGAAAAGTTATGAACTTTTTCTTTAGATACGTACGAGATGATGGAGGAAAAACTAGGAGTTTTACAGGAAACAAGACGTTCACTTGATGAAATGCGAGTTCAACGACGCGAGAAATTACGACAACAGGAGCTGGAACAAGACATGTTACGTCGCATGCAAATGGAACAAAAGATGGAATTGTTAAGACAACAGAAACAAGAGTATTTGCTTTATCAGCAGCAGCTGCAAACACAAAGGCAACAAGCATTGGAACAGATGGCTAAAGGTACGACGAAACATTTTAATTTACATAAATTTGCAGCGTTTAACTGCCCAATCGTTTCCTTTGTAGAGCAAGCAATGGGGGGTCAAGTGTCATCTTATGGCGCATATCAACCTTCTCGCCAAGTAGCTGGGGATCAACCAGCGCCACCTAACTATCAATCACTAACCCCCAATGTCCAACCACACCCCGGCCAAAGACAAGGTCAACCACCTTACCAACCAGGAAATCAATACGAAGCTCCAAACTCACAATTTCAGAATTTGTCATTGCAAAATATACCCCCTGTCCCTAATCCAGCACAACCTGCAGGAAACCCACCTCAAACACAGAGTATTATAAGTCAAGGGCAGACAACACATTACCTTCAACCCTCGACACAAGTACAACAAGACCTGCAGTTAAGACAACCAACTCCAGGAAGCCAACCTAATCAGTACCAAGTCGTGAATGAAGGGCCAAGACAAGGACAGAGCTACGCTATGGGACCAGATTACCCTTCAAGTGGACCAATGTCATATCAAAATCAACCCCAACAAAACATGTATACCCACACACCTCCTTCATCTGGACCACCCTCAATGGAGTCTTATTCATCTGGACCAAACTCATTACAAGATAACATGACTGGAGGGGTCACTCACGGACAACCTCAATCATTCACAGGGCCACCACCAACGCAAACTCAACCCCCACAGCCATTCCCCCCAGGTCAAGGCACAACACCAACGCAGCAGTTTCAGTCACAACAAGTTCCACCACCTCAGCTAAATCAACCACAATTCCAGTTGCAACAGCACCCTTATTCTCAACATGCAGCCCAATCACAAGGTCCACCTCCTCAACAAAACATACAATCCCAAGGACCTCCTACACAGAATTCCCAAATAACACAATACCAAGGAGGTCAACCCTCCCAATCAGCCCCTCAAGGCTCAGGAGCATCATCTTTACAGTACCAAAACCAACCAGTGGACCCCACCTATCAACAAACTGCTGGGCAACAGCCATGGGTGCAGGGCCCAAATGGTAACTACCAACAACAGCCACCACCACCACCACCACCACCCTCGTACGGAGATTACGAACCAGTTCAACAACCGTATAACCAACAACAATACGGCCAACAACAGTTTTATGAGCAGAATGTTGCTGAAACCCCGCTTATTTCCTTCGATTAAATTAAACTATAGCTATAACCAGAGGCTATTATATCCCATAAACCCCATATATATATATACAATAAATTGTAGCATTATATATTTAAATTTAAAATGAACGATTCTCAGTTGATTATTGAAGAGTATTGTGATAAACATGGATGTAACAGGAATAATGTTTGAAAATAATGTTAGATTAAAAACGTTATTTGTCATCTGCGCTTTCCTTATTTTATTCATCTGATGTAAATGTTTCTTAGAATTTCAAATGCAGTTAATTTCAACCTCAGTTTAATGTAAACGAAGCGATATTTTATCCGGTACCTTAATTTGGATATTCTATTTCGTACTTTTGCTTTTTGCAGTCTTTACCACGCAACATAGCTCCATTCTGATGTGTTTTTAATAACGTCACTCTAACCTGCAATATTTTCTCTTCTTGTGCCTTCGGTTCATTTAGCACGCACGACTCTGGATGTAGTAAGCCAGAGTTGGAAACCCTCCAGTTGTTAGACAATTTCCAGCTTATGTTCGTAGAGTGCCCGGCTGCGTTCCACGAATGAACCAACATGCCCCCTTTCGTTCGAGCCCCAACTCCTGGAAACCGAAAATGATGTAAACAAGGAATTCCCAAATCATCAATTAGAAAACACGACGTATATATATATGCACAGTCTCGGTAAGTTAACCTGGGCCAAAGAGTAGATATATATGATTATACTGGTGTTTTTTTGCGTAAAGACTGTTCGTTTTCATTTATGATTCGTTAACCAGCAAATACCAGAAACAGAAGCGGTTGCATCCCCTCCTACAATTTAAATTGGTGCCGTTCGAGAAGTTAATGGAGACAGCAACGTAAATATTCGAACACAAATATCAACTGCGATCATGCGTGAAATAATAAAAATCCCTTACGCAAATAATATCAGTATTCTGATATTTAAAAACATGGTTGCTTCATTTTATGAATAGTCCACAATCCGTGACGGACTTATCGAGTTAATTATTCTTCTAATTCGTCTAATGTTCTTTCTAACATGTTGAGGTATTTCTACCCGTTTCTTTAACTGTCATAATGCAATACACTTCATGCAGAATTTGTGAGATCATCCTTGTGAGTACAAAAAGCGCGAAACAATGTGTTGCTACTTAAAATGATAAACTTGTATTCCAACAATACTAATATTCCAACGATTTTAAATGAGTTAGTTAAATTAGGGACTATCCTACTTAGTCATTAGCGATCAGTGAATAAGTGTGAATTCTACCTGTATAACTTTGTTATACTCCGAGGCGGTGGGTGCAGTGCCGAGAACCTGTCGTGATTTTTCCATGATCATTCTTCGCTGAACAGAGAAAGCTCCGTGAAACATGTCCAGTATGACGCTTCGATACTACAGAAGAAAACGGAAAAAATTCAAGTATCTTTGCTGGCAGCACATGGTAACCCAGGTTATTAGGTGTATTATTATGATCCAGTTATATATAAGTCAGGGTTAAACTACATATAACGCGGGCGCTCACAAACCTTGTCTAAGGGACTGCCAAGACTTCGAACGACAAAAATTCTACGACTATTTAAATCTGATGGATATTGTGATGTCGTGGGCCACTAGAAAAAGAAAACGGTGTGAGCACAACACTTGTTCTTTTTTTGAGGAAACTATATTTCTAGTTGTCAAAAACTTGTCAAAACGTTGTATTAATCTGGTTATTTCATGAAATTGCACCCAACAGGAACTATCTAATTTTTAAAACTTCTATAAATGAAGTTTTGTTACCTTAAGATCAATTTCTTCTCCATCGCATTTAGCAATTGCTTTTAAAAGTAATGAATCTGTAACACCAGAAGAGAGCACATCTTCTTGTGACCCCGCTAGATAACGAAGAGAAAAATAATTCTACGTAAAGTATTCACGTGTTTTGAACTAAATTCATAGTATCATGACAGAAATAAATTGATAATGAATGACTCGTATAAAAGTGCAGAGGATGTTTACGACATTATGAATGGATCTCGTTTTCACGAGATTTACTGAAGACTCTGGCCGTTGTAGTTTTCGTTACAACAGTTGAACTCACCTGAGTGATGATGAAGTAGCAGGAGTTTTTTAAATTCTGCTAAGCTTAAACTGCTTGTATTCAGTTTGTCTTTGACAAATTTCACAAGATGATTTAATAATTTTTCTTCATCCTGCGGTGAGAGTTTAGTTTCTGTGTCTTTGACGACGAGTTCTTTACAAGCATTCTGATTTATCTGTGTTTCAGAAATACTGGGCGAAGGCTCGACTGCACATTTGACTTCAGGTGGGCGGCTGGTGGTAGCATTAGTCTTGGTTACTTTGACTTCGTCTTAACAGCAGAGAATTAAATATACATACAGTAAGTCATACACAATCATATTCATCCCTACTGAGATTGTGATACCTGAGTTGTCGACCTCGTTCTTTAAATGATACCTCTCAGAAAGACTATAGGAATGAAGATTGAAGTGTATAAATATGTATAAGCTGTATCTTTGCACTCTGTATAATGTAGGAACGAACATGCACATAATTCCGACTCTGTATAATGTAGGATAGGAACAAACATATAATTTGCACTCTGTATAATGTAGGAACGAAGACATAATTTGCACTCTGTATAATGTAGGAACGAACATATAATTTGCATTCTGTATAATGTAGGAACGAAGATATAATTTGCACTCTGTATAATGTAGGAACGAAGATATAATTTGCAGTCTGTATAATGTAGGAACGAACATATAATTTGCACTCTGTATAATGTAGGAACGAACATATAATTTGCATTCTGTATAATGTAGGAACGAAGATATAATTTGCACTCTGTATAATGTAGGAACGAACATATAATTTGCATTCTGTATAATGTAGGAACGACGATATAATTTGCACTCTGTATAATGTAGGAACGAAGATATAATTTGCACTCTGTATAATGTAGGAACGAACATATAATTTGCACTCTGTATAATGTAGGAACGAAGATATAATTTGCACTATGTATAATGTAGGAACGAACAAAAACACAGATGAAATTTCATTTATGTCTAATTTTAATAAAATCTTACGTTTGATACTTTGTCGTCCAGAACGATGACTGTTGTTTTACAACATCGCCAAACCTGTGAAATAAAGAAGAAAATTATGACAAACAGAAGAATCGATTATGGCTTTCCATGCATGCAGGATATTAATGGACTGCTTACTTTTGAACAAAATCTTGGTCGTAAGGCAGCTTGAATTCCCAGCCAACGTTGACGATTCTGGTCGCAACCTATAATAATAAAATAATATCGTCTAGAGGTTGCACATTTTAAAAAGAGTTAACAACTCTCTTTCTCCTTTAACTAAACCATTACCTAGAGCTGAACTAATTCTCACTTGTCAATTGACATATTAAACTCTAAAATGATACTGCACTAGCTGTCACTACATTCAGATTTATAAAAGGGTTTATTTATATCACTGGTTTATACCTGCTGTAACAGATCATTCACATCATTCACTGTCAGCTAAAAAGAAAAAAAATACAAGTTACAGTACAACAATGTTGTACTAAACTAAATTTAATCGTGAAAATCTAACCTTGACCACAGAAATCACGTCGCTTCTTTGAACGATACGAGATTGGGTGAATCTATAAAGCTTAAAAATATAAATTGGATTGAGTATACGCATTTATATAATAACGTAAAGAATTCAAGCAATTTCATTGGTCGAGAGCCATGATCTATAAGAGGACAGACGCACGGAATGACGTCACAGCAATTTTCTTGTTTTTTTTTCAGTTTTATTATATAAAACAAATAGATTACAACTCGCCCCGGCGGCTCGTGGCCACTTTTTTTGTTCTTATCACATATGACGTCATACCGTGTATCTACAACTGAACAGACAACAATAATCTATTTGTTAAATATTGAATATACGAATTGTAATGCAAGGAATCTTCGAGTAAATTTCATTACTTACGATGTAGTCTCTTGCTACACATAATGTCTCTGATGTTGAGGAGCTGAAAGCACTTGTTTTTCCTTTTGGATAAAGTAGTTCACTACAGGGAATGATAAAAATTTTCAAATAACTTAATAATAATAATAATGGGAAAAGAAATGTTGTAGTTTTGTATGAAGAAACGAGCGTCTACGTATGAGCAGATCTTGCGTCGTAAAGTGAGATAATGCTACATTACATACCTTTTAACAACCCAAGATCCTTGAACAAGAACTGCATGTTGCTGTAGACATTTCAACACAGTAACGTCGTTTGCTGGAGGAAGCAATGCCTTGGAGATCTCCGAGAATGTCATTAATTTAGCTGCAAGAAATCCAATCAGAGGCGGCGCCACGGGGAGGACTGGGGGGGGCCTTTTCCCCCCCAGTCCACCTCCAAATCAATTTTCCAATTCGCTCATAACCGATGAGAAATATAGGGGGGGGGGGCAATGTTGTGGTTTTATTTATATATTAGCAATATTTTATACGAAACAAGAGACACAAGGTTGTGGCATTTTTAATTATATAACTTAACGACCTCTTGAACTTTAGAGCTGCTTCAGGCGTTTTTTTGCACAAGATAAAGCAATGATTGATTGAATCGTATATTATCCAAATTTAATAAGTTATTTTGCAATTAAGCGTGTCGGAAATTGTTCTCCCGAAAGTGTTGATTTATGTAGGTCTCCTTGGCTAGCGCAACATATGCTTATTAGCTCGTCGGCACGCAAGTGAACAAGTTACGAAAGTAATATATAGAGAATAAATATGTTTGAAGGGAGAGATCCATCGAATGAAAACGTGTGTGAGGCAAATAGAGCCTTTATTCTTGAGTCTGGACCGGTGAGACCCGCCATAGACTTTCCACCATCGCCAATAGGGGAAGAAACTTTAAGTTTCAGAAGAAATGGTACGAAGAATATTCTTGGCTAGAATATTCGGTCGCTAAAGACGCCGCGTTTTGTTTTTCTTGTAGATGTTTTGGCCAACTTGGTAAGAATATACTTATATATACATATTTATATATATTTGTGATATTAAAAAAAAGATTATTATGTTGATATATGTATACAGTATTAATACAGTATATAGTGTGATCCTCTCAATTATGCTATACGCGAATCACGCAAGTACCCGAATCACGCAACTGCGAATACTTAAGCACGATACTTATTTAAGCATGATATAACCAATTCTTACAGTCGGCAGTTCGGATGATGCGTTCACAAAGACTGGCTTCAGAAATTGGAAGAATGCTACCGGAGAAAAGGGAAAGCTAAGCAAACATGCTAACTCGCGGATGCATACGCTTTCAACAGAGCGCATTCATTCATTCAAATCAGCAACGCCAATCGACGTGCAATTGAACAGGGAAGCGGAAGCAGTAAGAGAAAGAAAGGAGCAGGAGAGAAAAGAAAACCGAGAAATCGTTGAAACGATTTTCGACGTTGTTCGACATTTGGCTAAACAGAATATGTCCTTCCGTGGTCATGACGAGTCGTATGATTCAAAAAACAAAGGCAATTTCCTTGAAGAGCTTCAATTTCTTTCCAAGTACCACGCCCCCTTGAGGAAATGGATGGATACGCATCCCGAGAATGTCTCGTATTTTTCCCATGTGAGTCAAAATGAGATGATCAGTATTCTTAGCAACCTCATTACTGAAGTCGTCTGTAATGAAGTCCGATCGGCAAAATATTTCTCCATCCAGTGTGACGAGGTTACCCCTCACAAAAAGGCCTTCATGTCCGTTATATTGCGATATGTAACGGATTTTAAGATAACTGAGAGGTGTATCAGGCTTGTGAGGGTGTCCAGCTTAAAGGGGCGTTCTTTAGCTGAGGTGATCGTAGACATTATGAAAGACCTCAGACTTTCATTAATAGATCTCATTGGTAAAGGCTTTGACGGTGCTGCAAATATGTCCGGCAAGGACGAGGGAGTGCAACGGCATTTGACGGAAGCTGGAGCTGAGTTTTCAATCTATTTTCA
Source organism: Dendronephthya gigantea (assembly GCF_004324835.1). NCBI lineage: Eukaryota > Metazoa > Cnidaria > Anthozoa > Malacalcyonacea > Nephtheidae > Dendronephthya > Dendronephthya gigantea. The sequence goes on along the minus strand of NW_021163304.1, from coordinate 136,598 downwards.
TTGCTTTGCCCATAAGCTTAATCTTGTTCTTGAACAAAGTGTGGAAACGATTCCTTTAGTCAAAGAAATCTTTACGACAATCGGGGACATTTATCGCTATATGGAAGGGTCGCCTAAGAGTCACAAAAGATATGAAAACCATTTGAAAGCGAACGGCATTACCTCAGGCAAGACTGCTCTGCACTCATTTTCTGATACCAGATGGACTGCGCGCACTGATAACTTGGAAGTTGTGATGAATGTATATCCAGCACTTTTATCTATGTTCAAGGAAGAGTCTGAGCAGAACAACGACAGCGTTGCAACCGGATTACTTGTGCGTTTAATCCCCTTTCGATTTGTAGCTGCATGCCAAATCTTAGTGAAGTGCTTTTCTCTTAGCACACATGCCTCAGAATATTTGCAGAGAGAAGACATGGATCTAACATCAGGAGTTACTGCTATTCAGGATCTGAAAGCAACGATTGCATCTTTTCGCACTGATGAACAGTTCGACTTGTTTATAAAAGAAGCCAATTCATTTGCCGAAAAATGGGGCAGCGAAGTCCTTGATGTTAGTTTTAGTGATGCAAGTCCAACAGCCTCGCAAACCAAACGCCGCCGAAGACTCCCCGCCCACCTTGCTGATGGCCAATCCATTTTAGATATGTCTACTCTGCAAAACAACCGACCAGATGGCGAATCAGCGTTAGATTGTTTTAAAAGAGAACTGTATTTTCCTTTCTTGGACAAGATACAAAGTGAGCTGAACAAACGCTTTTCTGAAACAGCGTGTGAAATGATTAGTCTTTCTGCAACCCTAACTGAAGAAAATGTCCCTAAAGTTGAGAAGATAGCTCAGTTCTATAAGCGTAGCAGTCATCGTGTTGGTCAACAATTCCTACTATTTCAAAATCGAAGCAGTGTGATGATTGGAAGAATGCATACAAAAACACAAGAACCAAGTAAAGGAAAGAAAAGAGAAAGGCCTCAATGAAAATTCTCCAGTTACACCTTGGATCTGTTTGCCCTCATTGCTCGATGTTTTCAGCGATGATGACCTACACCATCTTTATCCCGACTTGTTCGAAGTCATTAAGATCGTGGCTACCTTGCCAGTAACAGTGGCATCATGTGAGCGCACACATAGCAAAGTAAAAATTATAAACAATTATTTGCGAGCTGCCATGTTACCTGAGAGACTTGAGGATCTAGTCCAGATAAGCTGTGAACGAGATGTGGCAGCAAATATAGAACTCAGCAAATTAGTGGAAATATTTAAGCTGGCAAAGCCTCGAAAGCTTCCACTGTAGACATGGATACGACTATGCACTTAAACTCTGTTCTTTAAATTGTTTATGTAGATCATATCTTATTTACTTACATATAACGTGAATTCAATACAGTTTTAAAAGTTTTGTGAAAGTTTTAACTCATTCTGGACTCTTTGTAGAAAGCTGGTCATCTTATTTTTAGGCTTAAGTGGCATAGGTTTTCAGAAAAAAAGACTTCCCAAAACGCAGGAAAACGCATTTAAGAGACTCTAGATTTCAAAATTTTCCGGGGGAGCATGCCCCCGGGCCTCCCTAGTTTTCTCCCGCCTTCGGCGGTCGAAAAGTCCCCCCCACGCTAATAATTTTTCCCCACCAGGTTTGAAAGTGTTAAGAGAAGCTGCAACATCTCACCAGAAACACCCAGACTCACCCTCAATTAAGCGATTCCTAACTTGGTCAATTATGTCCATTTTTCGTACATGAGCTAATGTTGTGAATTTGGTTGGCAATGAGTTTAAATCACTTGAAGAAACAAATAAGACAAATCTTAATGTGTCTAGAGAGTATTTCCTAGCCTCTAAACTCTGGCAATATGGATTTGCTTTAATGCAGGAAGAAGCATGTCATCCAAGGCGGTTTATTTGGTTGGCTACCCCACTTTGTTCCATGACTGGCATGTTGGGACCTACCTTGAAACCTCTGCTGTAGTAGGCATCAACATCTCAACATAACTACTGCAAAACAAAATACAAGCTAGCTGGCTATGTGACCAAAGGCTAATGATTTGAACAGGTACTTTTAGTGTCAAAATCCATTCTCCCCCAAAGTAAAGATGGTTGAGGATGACTAAATCAGTTTGCTTGTGGTTAACAGAATTATTGCCAGGGTACTGTTGTAGGCAATAATAACAATCTATTTACTTGCACAAAAATCAAACCTTGAGGTTGCATCAAATTCTAAAACCTCAGTATTCACTTCTTGACAAAACAGCAAATTTCGTTCCTCAACACTTTTTATGTCCTGGGAAGAAAATAATTGAAAGGCAAATATTACACACATGATTACTGATGTTACTGGAATAACACATGTTGAACACTGAAATTGTGAACCCACATTGATTCCAAAATATTCAACTTCAGTCCATGGTTCTTCCGACATCTGTTTCTCAAGATGTTTATAGGATGACAGCCTCTGAGCTTTGGCTTGTTCAGTTTCCTTCTTAGCAAACCTAACCTAGAATTCAGAGTAACTTGATGATTGTATGGAACTGCAAGTTTACTGTATTTTTTAGACTTAAATAGAATCTTAAAGTTTTCCTACCAATAAAGCAGTGGCCTTTTCCTCATCTTCATCTTGTGAATCACCTGAAAAATATAGATTCTGCATGTTAGCTGTCCAATTTCCTATTTTGAAGCTGGGTGCAAGACAAAGGTAGAGAAGGGATTTCAACAGAGAGCCTAAGCCAAGCTTACTCATGTACAAACCTTCATCCTGGTTAGTTGGCTTTTTCTCCTGATTACGATCCAAATATTCAAAACTGGGCCTCAATTGAACAACCCCCTTGAGAGGTGTTAAATGAATTTCCCCTGAAAGATACAAAAGTATTTCACTGTAAACATGAATGTCTATTATCATTACAATATAATGTAGGTTGTCACAGTAATTAGTTGAAAGCAATTGTTGTTTTAATTTATGTTTACCATCTCTCAGCAGACCAACTGCATACTGTGATGTTGAAACTGTTCCTTGGGAAGAGAGCAAGACTTGCTTGTCCATTCTGTCACTGTTTTAGAAAAGATCATTACTGCAACATTAATTACTAGAATGCTAGATTCACAGTGGTAGTCAATAAAATTATAAAATATATACATGAGAATGTTTTGTTTTTCTATGCCAAAAATGACCTTCTGAAGAATTTTTTATCATCTGATGCAGCATGGTCAGCTTCCCAGGCAAATTGTTCCCCTTTAGATTGGCAGTAACTGGGACCAGATGTGTTTAATGACATTTCCAGCATTACCTAGAAAAGTTAATTTTTTTTAACAATTAAACAATTAATTAAGCCAGTATTTATGAAATATCTGAAAATCACCTTTTGTTGTTTTGGTTTTACCCTTGATGATAAACATGCTGTCTTGTCGTAGCTCACTGCAGCTGGACGGCTTAGATACTACACAAACATATTCATTGAAATCATTTTATAATTTGTCAATTTGATTATTAAAAACCATAAAACACACACAAAATCATGGATTGAAACCTGCCTGGAAAAGGTAAAGGTTTTCAGCCAGATTTTTGGCTAAATAGACATCAATCTATAACAAAATGAAAAATATTTTGCGCAATATTATAAAACCGAATGCGACAAACACAGACGCCGGAACAGGGGGGGGCAGCAAGGGCAACTGCCCCCCTTGCCTTTCACCAGAAAGGGCAAGGGGGGTAAAATGCCCTTTCATTTTAAAAGATTAATTACATTCTATATCCGAAGTAGAAGTGCCACAAACGAGCATCAAGAATAAAACAATCGTCTAGACACAGAAATTATCTTTGAAAGAGAAATCACGACGATACGAAGTTTAACTGACGATGCTTTGCAAACATTCTTTATTAATGCGCCGCAACAGGAGTGCCCTTTCAACAAAATCTGCCCCCTTTGTCCTCGCATCGTTCCGGCGTCCCTGGCCGGACTAATTGAAGAATATAAAGTCTGCACTCTCCACATGGTTTAGGTCAGATATGAAAACTTGAGTATTATGCATGGGTTAATACACAATGAGATATGAATCAACACATTATTCTAGTAGTTATGAAATAATCATGAATATTTCAAACCTCGCCAACTACATCATCTTCCTCATCTGGCTCATCATAAACAGATGGAACTTGCAACTCGTCGACCATCTTGAATTTGACCGAACCAGAGGAGTCTGGACAGAGCAAGCTCAGCAAATCCCGGAACGAGAGAAAAATGACAGACACCGGTGAACTATATATACACTGGGTAGATTCGATCCTCGTTTTAAAGCTGGGAAATGAATATAACCTGCCAGTTGTCCCAAAAAACCCCAAACCATTGAAATCACCCATAACGATGTAATAGCTGGAGTTTGAATGCGCCTATAAGCACCCTGTTGGGACCCACAAGTGTATAAACTGCATATATGTTTGACATTATAGTGTCTTATTACGGACGTTGACATGCCCTGTACATGGTCATTGCATAGAACCTGTTCATGTCATAGAGCTTAATTAACATGCGAAGAGAACATATGCTATTGCCTGATTTTAAATCATTTACTATGGTTTTTAAATTATCTTATCTCTTTCTGATAAATGTATTTTATTTCCCATGAAAAAACAAACAAAAAAAAAACAAACAACAAATCAACAACTTGGATTTTCGAGCTTGTGGCATATGCTTATTCTTCGATGCGTGTAGCTATATAACTTATGTTTCTTCTGTGTTATTTGTTTTTGTATATGTAAATATGTAATCGGAGGAATGCCTCGCATGGGATCTCGTGTCCCGTTTGCATTTTCTATAAATTTGATATATATGACATGATGAATCGATGACAGTAAAATTTGTTTGTATACCAACAAATGATTTTTATTACCAAATCACTTTACAAATATGGATAATAATATTTAAATTTACAACTCAGGACGATGATCTTCGACATTTCCTTCTCTAGCAAATTTTAACTTATTTAGGCCTATTTAGTATTTTATAAGTTGCGTTAATCCCAATGGGCAAAAATTCGCGGACGAGTCCCTCAAATAGTTTTGGGTATTTTTGGGACACCCTGTATATTCCAGTCTTTTTTCAAGTTCGGACCAGCTGCCCATGGTCTTGCCAAGATGGATACCTTCAAAAATGTGACAATATATAAAAGAGGCCAATATCAACGGCCAATGCATGGGTTTATAGATATTTAAATATATAAATAAATATATAACACAGGATGAGGAACACGAGTTACTTCATCGAATTTTATTTACTACAGAACTAATAATAATAAGCTCTTTATTAATCCACCTTAAGCTAAAAATTACAGTGGTCCTAAAAGGTCCTATTATTATCTAAAAATATATCAGTGTGTATTTACAAGAATATAGAAATATATAAATTATACAATAATATAAAACATTATTGATAATTTAAACGTCTAGTGGAGTACGGCGAAAAATTTAGTGTTTTGTTTAAAAGTTCAGTTGCCTGAGGTATGAATGACATTTTATTTCTTTCAGTTCTAGATATTTTTTTACCTACTTTATCACTGTTGTCTTTGGATCTAGTGTAATAATCATGATTATTTGCGGCGGGAATAAATTCTTGACATGGATGGTTAGTAGTGTCACAAATTATTTTCTTTAGTTCCCGAAGTGCTGTTGTTTTGCCTAGCGAAGGATGTCAGGAAGAGTATCGGTTGGTAGGCCAATAATACGCAAATTTCTTCTTTGGATGCGTTCGAGATCATTAACTAGGTGAAGGGGTGAGCCATCCCAAACTGGTGCCGCATATTCTAGCATGCAGGGGGCGTATTTTAGTGCAGTAAGTTGCAAGGCCGACTTCTGTAGGAAGATGTGCCTTCCTACACTCCTTGAGATGATAAAGTTTTCTGTTACTTTTACGTGTTATTTCATTAATGTTCGAGTTCCATTTTAGGTTACTCTGACAACATAGCCCAAGCAACTTGAAAAGCAGAACAAAAAAATTTTTCCTACATATCCAACTTTGTCAGGTGTGGGATTCGAATCCACGTCCACAACTGTGGGCCAGAACTCGTGCACCATCTTAAGTCTGGCGCCTTGAACCGCTCGGCCAACCTGGATTACTCCTCAAATATAAAAAACAGTGTCAGTAATATTAAATTACATGGAATTTGGCAGCGGTGGGATTCGAACCAACGCCATCAAATTGACCGGTGCCTTAAACAAGCGCCTTAGACCACTCGACCACGATACCTACAAAGCGTTGCTGCCGAACTTTGGATATTCCAAAGGCTTATTTCCCATAAGGAGTAGTATTGCCTGTCTTATTTATAGAAAAGTACGCCAATCCGGATTGGAACTTTATACCTACTGTAAAATATTGTGTTTGGTGTATTCTTAATGCTAATACATTTTTTAAATGTTTCACTTTCTTTTTCACGTTAGGAGGTGTGAGGAATTTCTGACATGCCTAAAAATTTGTTTCCAACATGTACAAATTTGTCAGGTGTGTGACTCGTACAAAACTCCGGCTTAGGTCTGTCGCCTTCGACCGCTCGGCCAACCTGACTGTTCAAAATAATATCGACCAATATCGCTTTGTTCCACGTTAACGACGAGGAAACAACAGAAAAATTTTCACAAAAGTATTTTTAAAACAATATAAAAGTGCTAATTTAGTATTTGAGAAAAAATGTCAGATGTGGGATTCTCATTTTTTTGTACCAATACTAAACTAGTACTTCTATATTGTTTTAAAAAATACTGCCGTTTCGTCCTCGATAACGTGGAACAAAGCGATATTGACCTAAAAAAAGGCATTTGACTGTGTTGACCATAGTATTTTGCTAAAGAAACGTTTCCACTATGGAATAAGAGAAAAATCATTTAAATGGTTAAAAGTTAATCAAATGTTATCTGACAAAAGAATCGTTAAGTGTGGCGTACCGCAGGGTTCAAACCTCGGACCATTACTATTTTTATTGTTGTAAATAGTATCTTCACTCAGTTTTGATTTCAGGTTTAATAAAATAAACGAAAATTATACAAAATACATGACACAAGGTTACAGTATTGTTCGCCCCGAAGGCATTCCCAAAAGCACATGTTTTTCCACGCGTGGGATACACGATACTCGCGCTTACGTCATTTCGAACATACTCCCGCCTTGATAGACGGGGAAAAGTCTATCAACACAACTCTAAATTACATAACTTAATTAATTAAATGGCAATGTTCTCCTGTTTGGCTTCCTTCACGAACGTGATTGGAAATTCACTCTTTTCTTCTGATTGTAATTCAATAGGGTATAACTTCTGTAGGTCGTAGCCGTGTTACCTTTCCGTCCTTGCCGATCATCCTTACAACTGCTGCTCGTGATTTTCCGTCTTTTCCGTTCGTCCGATCAGTTCGTCCACTAATGCCATTTCCCAATTCAATCGCTTAACATTGTCTTCTTTAACCGATACGACATCTGACGTTGATAACAGGTCCGTCTCTTTTGCTCGGCCGATGGTGCTCACGTAACTGGGTTAAGTATTCTGAACTCCATCTCTTCCAGAAATGTCCTAATACTGTTTTGAGATATTTATCTCGCTTAATCGCGTGGGTGGTGGTCAAGAAGAACGTGGGTGGTGGTCAAGTTCACAGATGTTTGTTGAGAGTTCTCTGGGCTGCTGGTAACCACAGGTCCGGATAATACCCATCCCAGCTTTGTCCAGATGGCAACTGGTCCAGGACTTACGCCTCTTCTAATGATATTGGTAACAAAGTATTAATAATAGTCTGCTCCCAGCAGAACATCAACTTCAACTTCATTTGAGAGACTTGATTTCTCAGCTAGACACAACCCACGAAGGTGAGGATATCTTTCGACTACTGCCTGAACGCTTTGAGTACAAATCGGACTACAGATGGTTGGCACAACATACCCCTTTGCATAAAGTTCCATCCCATCAAGTGCTGTTATGGAAAATTGTACTTGCTCATATTCTTTTTGACTTGGTTCATCATCCCCAAAGGCTGTTATCTTCAACGTATCACTTCCAACAAGACTAAGATCGAGGTTTTCCTTTAAACGTTGTGAGACATAGGTACGTTGACTGCAAGAATCAAATACAATCCTCGCTTTCACTTTACGCCCAGAACTTCCAGGTTGACCGACTAATGCCTGGGCTGTTTGCAATAACACTGCTGTGCTACTGTTCACATACATTGTTGAAGTTCCCACATTCATTGTCTCAGGGGGTCCGTCCTTGGGTTTGTCGGTTTCTACTTCACAGATTGATGTGTGGTGTCGTTTGTTACACTTGTGGCAGTTAAATTTTGATGGACAACTCTTGGCTAGATGATTGGCCAGATTTTAAACATGAAAAACATTTTCCCTTCCTTCTTAGAATGGCGCGACGAGCTGACACATTGGTAACAACATTACATTTGAGTGATGAATGTTGTTGATTACAACACACACAGTTGGGGGTATAGTGTTGTTCTTTACCAGTAAACAAGGTGGAAGAAGTAGGAGGGAATTTGCCCTTATTCCGATTAACACCGTCCTTTTTCATAGTAGAATGTGAGTTATTAATCATGCCACATCTCTCTCTGGCTTCTAACTCAGTTTTGAACTGCTCCATAAATTGCTCTACATCCCAATTGTTCCTCTCCAACTTCCTACTTATTACTAATTGTAATTCCTCAGGCAACTTATTGACAATGACAGGAATCAATAGGCTGCCATAGGATTCTGATGAGATACCCAAATTCTGTAGGCTTCTAACATGGGTTTCAATTTTATCATGTAGACCACGAATTCCATGCAAATCACTTATATCTTTTATGGCATTTAACTTCAACAAGGCGTCCATGTGGCTGGACACAATGATTTGAGTATTTGCAAATCTATCCTTTAGTAAATTTATTGCAGCATCATAGTTCTCTTTAGTCAGTGAAAATCCTTCTATTGCTGATGCCGCTACACCGTCCAGTAAACTTCTTAAATAGTTAAATTTGTCAACTTTAGACACCTCATCGTTTTCATGAACTGCTGCTGAAAACTGTCCCAGAATGCATGCCAAAGTTTGGGATCACCCGAAAATCGCTTCAATGATAGTTTTGGCAATTTTGACTTCACTGATGGCTCTGAGCCAGTTGATGCTTTACTCAAATTACTACTTCCTTGTCCGTTACTTTCAGTACTGGTTAATGCTAGATCAATTCTAACAAGTGCTCTAGCAATTGACTCACCAAATTCACTGCTTTCCAAAATATCACTGTTAATGTCTTCGTCCTTGTCTAACTGTTCCATTATTGCATCATCTTGCTGTTTTAAAACACTCTTCTTATCAGCTAACGTACTTTTCCAGCTTTGTAGTCTTTCCTTTTCCAATAGCGTTCCATTGTAAGACTGGCAAACTTCGTTTACACCTTGAATTGTTTTCGTCACGAAGGCACGATGCCCTCTTCGTACTCTCTTCAACTTATCTAAAGACATTCTATTTCTACGAAATTCGAACCAACTATCCGGCTCGTCGAAGGACCATGTTGTAAATAGTATCTTCACTCAGTTTTGATTTCAGGTTTAATAAAATAAACGAAAATTATACAAAATACATGACACAAGGTTACAGTATTGTTAAAGATAGCCAATCCCAAACAATCCGACTTGAGCACGGCCAAACATGTTTTGGGATATTTGAAAGGACACAGGAATTAGGATTAACCTTTACAAAAACGAATTCACCACTAACTCTAAAAGGGTTCTGCGATTCAGATTGGAGAGCGTCTGTTGAAGATAGACGAAGCATGACAGGCTATAATTTTCAGCTCTCACAAAATGGCCCGATGATATCATGGAAAAGCCGAAAACAACCGACCGTGGCATTGTCAACATGTGAAGCAGAATATGTAGCTCTAGCCAACGCGATACAAGAAGCAAAATTCTTAAGGCAGCTTTGCACAGACATGATGGTAAGTATAGAAGGTAAGTCACTCATTATGATAGATAATCAGGGAGCTATGAATTTAGCCAGGAACCCAATTCAGCGTCAGAGATCAAAACATTTTGACATAAAGTATTATTTTATTAGATCAGAGATACAGGAAGGCAGAGTTGATTTAGAGTATATTCCAAGTGAAGAAAACATTGCAGATATTTTCACAAAACCAGCCAGTAAGATAAAATTACATAGTTTCAGACGTATTATGTTAGGAGAATAAGAAAAGAAGGCAAGTATAGTCAAAAAAGTGCAGGATAGACTGAATGTAAAGCGCGCGTATATACTGATGGCCCGCCCTGCTGCACGCCATCAATTATAAACGGTCAGAACATAAAGAGCAAGTGGGGGTGTTAAACTATGCTCTATCATATTCTTGATGATCGATTGAATGTAAATATCTTTAATTCTATAAATTCCATAGATATATATATATATATGTAAGCAAATTTAAGTCAACGAAAAGACCAAATATGGCTATATAAATGTAAAGTGAAATGTTATACGTCCTAAACATATTACCATGTAACCTCTTATATATTGATGTAATCCTGTCCTGTAATATCAGAGTGAATAAACAGTCATACACTAAAGTTGTCGTGTAAAGTTTTGCTTGGTTGAAGCAGTGGCAAATGGCTACGCCTCAAAACCTAACATCCGTCGCTGACGCCGGAGTAATAAGCTCAGAGGAAAGCCAGATAGAAGCTCGGAAGATAGAACATCGATATTTTTTGTTTAAAACTTCGAAACAAGCGTGGTAACCCCCCCAAAACGTGTTTACTAAAGACTTTTTTTTGGAGCGTTTTCCGCCAGCCCGGCCGGCCGACTACCTGAAGAGATAGCGTTCTAAAATATTTTTGAATAAAAACATTGGTTCGAAATTATTTTCAGTCAGGTTGGCCGAGCGGTCAAAGGCGCCAGACTGAAGAACGTTGTGAGGAATTCTGGTCCACCATGGTGGGCGTGGGTTCGAATCCCGCACCTGACATTTTTTTCACTAATACTAAATTAGTACTCAAAAAGTAGACCCTCGCTAACTCGAACTCCCAAGGTCCCAAGGGGAAAAAAAATTGTTCGAGTTAGCGAGGGTTCGAGTGAGCCGGAATGGGTTAATGGATAGGCAATGGATCGGATCGTATGATCGGGAATCGGACCATTCGACAATCACACGCCGCACATTGAACGTGCACTACCACGCGAGACACGCGCGCAGTAACCCTCGCAGCAGGCCTTTATTTGTTTTAGGGCAACAGCAAAATAAATTACAATATTTTCAAAATATTGTCATTATGTTTAAACAACATTCTGCGTGACGCTCCGTGTCCGATTTTTGTAACATTAAGTAATTGATTTTGGCCCCAAATGTGCAACACATTGAACACAAGCAAATGTGTAGTTACACAAGCAAACATGGCGAATGATACAGAAAATGTGAGTCGTGCGATGAGTCTCCTGCGGCAAGCTGCCGACGTACTTACCCAAAATAATGCTTCGAAACCGTTAACGAATTCGATAACTTCTGAAACCAGTAATAATTCATCTGGAGGGATAAATTTTGAACGGACAGTGGCGAATGTAAGAAACCTAAGTAGTTCCTCCAGTCAATCAAGTGGCACTCAAAATGCCTCTCGGAGCACACGAGACCAAAGCCTCGACCAAAGCGAAGCAACGAAAAATTTTCGCCATCTTTTTCAGTGCTCCTTACAAGAGCACAAACCGCGACTCTATTAACAGACCACCAGCAAAAAGGCTATGTAGAAGGAGAGAACAGAAAAGGGCGATAGAGACATGGACCCACGATGTTTTTTGCTTGGGAATGATCGAAGAAAGCGTGGCACCTGCACGTGGAAGGAAGGTTAAGCTTCAAGGCGCTGGTCTGGGAAGAGCAAGGATAAAATTTGATGCGAATGGTGATGCCAATGCATTTAAAGCTAAAATCGAGGAAGTTTTCCCTAATCTTATATCTGGACATGGATTTGATTTGTTAAGGCGCGGTCCTAGTGGAAACAGTTTGGCTGTAATTCGACAGCCAAGTTGTGGGTACACAGTGAAGTACTTAAGAGACACTGTAGGGCTTGGTCAAGCTTTATTGTATGTTCGTCCGCTACAGGTGGACCTTGATGAAACAGAAATTGATGCAGTTGACTCAGACTTAGAAGATGAGGTTAGATATTACAAAACATATTACTTAAGAGGAAAAAACCCTTGACCATTGGTAATATTGTGGGATGATTATTGTTATATTTTTTTAAAGGGTTTTCAGAAGGCACCTATTGTTCAATGCATTAATTGCAATCAGGAGATACCTGTTACCCTGCTAAAAGATCACCAAGAGGAGTGTTTTGTTTGCATCATAGCCATAGGTAAGGTATTTGATTGAATAAATTAGGGAGTATGCATACACATGGACTTTAATCAAGGGTGGCAGGGGTTAGATTTGAAATTGCTTATCACTAATATTATGATTAGAGGGGAAGAGGAGATGTCAGACATAATTAATTAAGACAAAAGCAAATACAGGAATTTAAACATGGCTTAGTTATTTGTTTATTTTTTTAAAAAAACTGCTTAGTTCTTTATTTTTTTGTGACTTTGAAAACCTTGTCAGGTAATATTATTAATATTGTACTTTTAAACTAGTTGGATTTTTTGTGTGGCCAAAATTGATTTGCATCACTACAGGAAAGCAGGCAAAATGATTGAGGTGATAACATATGTGAACCCACAAATTGTAAAATTGGTAAACTATAGTACTGCATGCAGTAATAGTGTGATAAAATTTTCTCAGAACCAAGACTTATGATAAATTAAATATATATGTATGTATAGGTTTGTATATGGAATTCACTGATTCTAAATTGTACTGATGATAATTTCCATTATTAGATTAAGTGCAGATAATGAAATTATACCTATATCAAGTGAGATTGATGTAAAAAAACATTTCACTAATTCAACCCATGATGGAGATGATCAAAACCCTGCAACTAATATCCATCAAAACCAACCTATCCCAAAATTTATTGGAGAAAGCATTCTACCAAGCAGTGATAAAGAAGTTGCAAGTTCAATTTTCATCAGCAAAGAAAATCTATCAAGTAGTCCAATTTATGCCCAAGAAGAAAACCTCATGGCTTCCTGTTCAAGTGATGTTGAAAACCAATCTTGCAGCATGGATACCCTTTCTGAAATGTTTCCTAACATTGACCAAAAAGAACTATATCATACTTTTCAGCAACATAATTTGGACATGGAGGCTACCATCAATGACATACTTGGGTGAAAGGTATGAAATCACTGCTATGTTGTCTACTTACATATAGGTATAGTTACATGCACAGAGTAGGAATAAACAAAAGTGCAGAAATTGTTCTCTTTGCATATATGTTGCATTTGGGTATCTGTCATTACTCTGGCAGTAAAATGCATGTAATGAACAGAGTGGCCAATAAACATGCCCACTGACTTGTCTATCATTCTGACCAGTAGGTGGCATGAAAATTTCCAATTCTGCTCATTTCCAATTCTGTGCATGCATGTATATATTGCAATCATTGCAAGTGCATGGTAAATTACAGCATATAATGATATGCTATAATGCTTGTTAGATGAAATATTATATGGTTAATAATATTAATGATATTACAATCAACTTTCAAATTTTTCTTTTAATGTGACTGTAGGTCGCTAAATTACAGTGCAGTTTTTTTATTATAAATAAAGTAGAACTGACAACCAATAAGAATTAGTATTTCTGCCCTATTTGAAACACAAAGCAGAACTCTCCCACAGTGACAAAGGATATGGGCCTTTGCTTGATGAAACTGGTGGATATATAAACATGAGGGCAAAAAGGGAGGTGTTATTCTCCTCCACAAAGATTACTTGTGCAAAAAGTCTAAACCGATAAAAGGGTTACTCACATATTCACACAGCCACATGAAGTGTCATGGGAACATTCTGCATGGTTTATGTTTTAAAAATGATAAGTATTAATCTTCATTGGTTGTCTGTTGTAGTTTTAAATTAAATTATTAATTATTAGATACCATATATTCTGTTTGTTTTATGAGAACAAATTAATTAACAACACAAAGGTAAATCCCAGGCATTTCATGCAGAAGGACAACAACCCGGTTGTACGTATAATATGAACTTAACTCGATAAAATATAAACTATAATTCAACAAAAAAAAACAACAACTCAATTTCCATGTGCTCGATATAAAAAGACCCCGTGCAAAAGACCCCCGGAGCTAAATCCCCGGGTAAGTATAACGTCTAATTTCATACACACTCCCCCCGATTAAATGACGCATGTCAGTTAATAATGTCAACAATGTTCACAGTACAATGTTTCTGTGATAACAAACAAGGTTCCTTACTGGAACACTTGTATTTTCATCAACGCGAGATCCCTCGACTGGATATACTTTCTGAACGGGCGCTGTAACGTTATTGTTTCTTCTCCTTTGTTCCATATTCGGAGTGCAACTGCTCTAACCTGACCATCGTTTCCTTTGAAAAGTTTCTCGACCTTCCCCAATCTCCATAGATTCCTTGGAGTTTTCTCTTCGTACACGCAAACTATATCTCCTTCTTTGGGATTCGCCTTCGCACTTCTTCTAACTCCTTTGGCACGATGATGTTCTCTGAACTCTAACAAATACTCGCGACTCCATCTGTTCCAGAAATGTTCTAACAATTTCTTCAAATAAGTTGCGCGACGCGACAAACGTCCATTACCCGTAGGAGTGTCAGTCTCCTCTCTCGTGGCATGTGCTTGACTGAGAAGGCGACGACCCATAACTAAATGCGAAGGTGTTAACGGACCTTCACAAACTTCATCACTATACACATACGTCAGTGGACGACTGTTGATAACGCCTTCAATCTCCACTAAGACTGTCTCCAATTCTTCGTACGTCAATCTAGCTCTTCTACAATTTTACTGAGACACCTTTTCACCGATTTCACTAGTCTTTCAAAAAATCCTCCCCACCAAGGGGCTCTCTCTATATTGAATTTCCAACTGATGTTATTTCCGGTTGCGAATTCTGCAAGCTCGTTCGCCTTAAAGGTTTTTCCATTGTCTGAAATAAACATCTTTGGGATACCTCTTCTGGACATGAATCTCTGTAAACAGCGAATAAATGCCTTCGTAGATAGATCTGGAACCAATTCGAGATGCAATGCTCGTGACGAGGCACACGTAAATAGACAGATATACGTCTTAAAAACTGGTGATTTTGCACCTGTTGAGAAGATTGGTTTGGCATAAACGGGACCAGCGAAGTCCACACCGACTCTCGTGAAAGCAAAGTCGTCAGAAACTCGAAAATCTGGTAATGATGGTTGAGGTGGTATCTGATAAGTTCCTCCTTCATATCTCTTGCATGTAGTACATTTTGCAATAATCTTCTTGACACATTGTCTTCCCCTCGCAATCCAATGTTCTGAACGAATTTCGCAAAGTGTTTCTCTTACACCATTGTGCATTACTCTCCTGTGACATTCTTCCACCAACAAGGTAGAAAACCAATGATCATTGGGCAAGAAAACTGGATGTTTAGCAGAAAGTTCAATATTAGCATTGGATAATCTTCCACCACATCTCCATATACCACAATCATCTTTGACCCAGTGATGCTTGAACTTGCTTGAAACTTTTGCTCGTTTGAATCGTTCCTTGTATGTACTTATACCATATATGCTTAGCTTCTGTTATTTCTTCAAGGGAAAGACGACTTAGATTTTGTTCAGTTCCAGCAACCTTTGCCCGAAGGTTTGCGATGAATCTTAGAACATAACTCGTAACTCTTAGCAGTTTACCAAGAGTGCTGTATCGTTCCTTTGGCAAAATGTTCTCTAACGATGATTGCGATTACTTTTCTGTAACATTGTCATTGACACATGACAAGCTGGTTGTACCAGTTGGTTTGAATTTGACTTCTCTCTCACTTTGAATTCGAGCCTCATCGTTAGAAATCATTTCTTCACTATCCTTAGGCCATTCAGAATCATTTCTTACCAAGAAATCTGGTCCATTCCACCATAACTTGCTCTGACTCAGTTCTGAAGGTAACATACCTCTTGAAACAATATCTGCTGGGTTGTTAAGTCCCGGACAGAATCTCCAATCTTTCACAGGCACCAGCTTACGGATTTCTACCACACGATTTTGAACAAATTGCTTGAATTCTTTAGAAGTACCCTTTATCCACGATAAAGCTATCATCGAATCTAGCCAGCAGTAAACTGAGGTTATCTTGATCACGTTCGCAAATGCTAACTGAACTGAATGAATAAGTCTCGCCAAAACCAATGCCGATAAAAGTTCTAGTCGAGGAATGGTTTGCTCTGTCAAGGGTGCTACTCTACTCTTGGATGCAATGATATTCGTGTGAACCTTGTTCTCACGTACAACTCGCAAATACACCACCGTACCATAGGCATATTTTGAACTGTCCCCAAAGCCATGAAGCTCTATGGACTGGATCGATTCCTTGTTTTCAGGAATAACACATCTTGGAATGGTAATTTCTTGACAGTTAGACACATTCGCTCTCCACACTTCCCAGCGAGTACTCAGTTCTAACGACATGTCCCAGTCTAGCTCGGCCTTGCACGCATCCTGGAACAGAACTTTAGAACAACAGGTGAGATTAATCCCATTGGGTCATAAATCTTTGCAGCTGAACTGAGGAGATCACGCTTCGGGATTGGTTGTAACAACTCTGGTTCGCAGTTCACCATTTTGTCGAGGCGAAAAACGAGTGTATCAGTGGAGTTGTTCCATGTTACACCAAGAACTTTCTCATCATCAGGCTGGGAGCCAAGAACTTGTTTGGCATATGACATAGATGTTTCTGTAGAGGTGATTGTATCTTGAGTGCTTGATACTTCATTCTCGGTTTCTCTAATTATTTGTGCTAATTCAGGACAGTTTGTCTTCCATTTTCTCATGTTAAATCCACCTTGATGCATTATCTCCTTTACTCTCGAGTACTGATGTAGCGCTTCTGGTGTGTTGTCTGCTCCTGAATTGAGATCATCTACATAGAGGGATTGTAGCAGGTTTTCTACAATTTTTGGGTCGGTGCTCTGGTGTGTGTTGATGTGTTTCTGTAATGTTGCATTTAAGAGGAAGGGGCTTGACGCGACTCCAAAAACTACACGAGCAAATCGATACACTACTACCTCCGGTTGGTCACTCTTGATGTCATTAACCCACAGAAACCTTAGAAAATCTCTATCTTCTTCGGAAATGCTAATGTTCAAGAAAGCTTTCTCTATATCAGCCACCAATGCGATTCTGTGGAGTCGAAACCGAAGAAGGATGTCAATGACGGACATAGAGACAATCGTTCAATGACGGTCCATTTGATCTTGCGGATGCATCGTATACCACTCTTAGTTTTGTGGTGGACTTTTCGGGTCGCACAACTTCTCTATGTGGCAGGTAATGTACCTTTCCAAGGGGTTTTGGTGTTGACTCTTCAACTCTCTCTATCACTCCGGTCTTCAGTTGGTGATCAATGACTCGATCATACTCTTCCAGCACGTTTGGCTTCGCTTTGAGTCGTCTTAGCTGGGAATTCAATCGGTTTATACTTAGCTTGTAGTTATCAGGTAACAGTTCATTTTCCTCTTTCCATGGCAATTTGACTTCATACCTTTCTCCTTTAAATTCTGTATCTTCAAGGAACTTGTGGTAGACACTTTCTTCTTCACTCTTGATGCCCAGGCTTTCTAATTCCAAAATTTCTTTACTTCGCTCTGTAGATCACTATTTCTGGTTTCAACTTCAGTCTCGACACGAAGAACATGGGTGAATCTAAGGTTAATCGAGGCAGCTCGACTTTCTCTCACGACCGCTGGCCCACTGAGGACCCATCCGAGTCTTGTGTAAGTAGCAACTGGGCTACCTTAGCCGCCTCTTTTCTCAATCTTACTTACAAAGTCCCAGTAGTGGTCTGCACCAATTAACACATCAACCTGTAATTCTTCTTCATCTCTTGCTTCTTCTGCCAATCTGAGTCCCTTCAGATGGGTGTACTCTTGCTTTGCAGAGTTGATGATCTGCCCATTAAGAGGGGCACAGATGGTAGGTACGGCATATGCATTGATACATAAGGATGAATTATCATGACGACTGTTCACAATGCATTCAACCAGAGGGCATTCTTGAATTTGTTCTGATGTACTTCCAAAAGTCTTAATCATCAATGTATTGGATCTAACAGCTTGGAGAGATAACTTTTCTTTGAGGCTTTCTGATATATATGTCCTTTGACTTCCAGGTCAAACATGATACGTGCTTTAATTTGAATTTGTGGGTTTTGTACACTGGATATTCTGGCTGATGCAGTCTGAAGGAGCACCGCTTTCGGTTGATCTTGGCCAATACATGCAATGTTTGCTGTCGAGGGAAGTTTTGGACTTCGGTCATTCTTAGTTCTATCCTTTTCAGGCTTGGTAGACCCTTGTTCTTGGGATGTTCCTGGAAGAGGATATAACTTGGGACAGATACTAGTATGGTGACGTTGACTATATTTGAAACATCGCTTCTCTGATGGGCAATCTCTGATAATATGATTCGACCGTAGACATTGGAAACACCGTCCCTTCTGACGTAAAACAGCTTTCCTTGCTGCAATATCAGTAACCATAGTACATCTCGCCGAGGGATGTTGTTGGCCGCAGTAGGTGCAGGTTACTTTACCTTCATTTCCTGAACCTGAAAATAGGGATGATGCTGTAAATGGTTTGGGTTTTTCATTCCAGGATGGCTTCTTTGAATTATCACTGGCTGATGCTTCCGATACAAAATTGCACTTTTCTCTTGCTTGAAGCTCTTCATTAAACGTAGAAAGTAGATTATCCAGATCCCAAATATCCGATGTTGTTTTTCGTGAAATTATCAAACGAAGCTCGTTCGGTAACTTCGACAACATAATAGGCGCCAACAAACTTCCATATACATCTCCGAATTAACTCCCAGGCTCTTTGGTGATCGAACATTCGACTCAATTGAATCATAACATCATTGACACTCCTCAGACTCTTGACATCCCGTAGACTTGATACACTTGGCAACTTCAATAGTTTATCCATATGTTTGCTTATAATCAGTTGCTTATTTCCGAATCGATCTTGAAGGATCTTTACAGCTTCAATGTAGTTGTCCCCACTCAGCGACAGACCTGATATAGCTTGCAAAGCTGTATTCTCTAGTAGACCAAGAAGATAGTTGAATTTATCAATACTACTCAATACCGTATTTTCATGGACTGCACAATTGAATGATTCCCAAAATTGTTGCCAACACGTTGGATCCCCATTAAATTTCTTTAAATGTAGCTTAGGTAACTTAACTTGACTTAGATAAGGTTGATTGACACTTGTATCCGGAGTAGCAACGCCACTTGTGCTGGGTTCACTTACTTGTTGTGTAGAAACTAGAACACTTTCGATTTGAAAAATACACTCTTTAATATTACGTTTAAAATCGCCGCTATCCTCGATTTCCTTCTCAATATCGTCGTCCTTCGTTCCCTGGAGAATATCTTCGTCTAATTTTGGGATTAATTCCAACTTCTCATGCAAAACATCTTGATATGAACGAAGAACACTGACTTGATTTTCATCGAAGCTTTCAATAACTTGCTTTGCCTTTGCCTTGGCAATAGTTTTCGTCGTATGCGCTCGATGACCCGCTCGTATTTTCCTTATTGTTGTCAAATTTGCTTCAGCCATGATGTAAAAACATTGAATTTCTAAATTCTTTTTGAAAATAATCCGGCTCGAAGGACCATGTACGGAAAATCTGTATAATATGAACTAAACTCGATAAAATATAAACTATAATTCAACAAAAAAAAACAACAACTCAATTTCCATGTGCTCGATATAAAAAGACCCCGTCTTGTGATTTTGTATTGGAGTTACATGGTTTGTTTTCGTTTTTCAAATGAAATTCAACTTACCTTTTGATCATTTTTTCAAAATAGAACGAGTTGTAAGCAATTTAGTTCCTCCGATCGTCCGATTAAAAGAGATTTTGGTTGCTCCGCTGATAGCATTCCATTTAGTTTTTCTCCATAGTTATTTTAACGTAACGACGAAACCGTAAGCATTTGCGTGATTTTGGCGTTACCATGGCAACAACGTTTTGTTATAACGCGCGAAAAGTTTGAACTTTTGTTGACGACCAACCGGGAGTTTACTTTATGTAAGTTTTTCGCATATTTAATTTATTTTAATAGATATAGAGAGTGTATAATTCGATCAATTTCATCATTGTATGATTTTTTCGGAGATTTGCCGGATTTTTTTGTGGTTTTTTGCGAGTTTTGAGGTTCAATTTTTTTTTTGCGGATTTGTTTTTTTTTTGTGATATTCATTTGAGCACAGCCACAATTGTACACTAAAACTCAATATATAGACTGAAATTTGGTTTTATTACATTAAAATAGTATTGGTAATAAATACGTTATAATATTATAAAGATAGATACAAATATATAGGCGTATTAATACAATTTTTAGAGCGGTTTGAGTGTTTCCTATTATGTACACTTTTTGCTTTCATTTGTAATTCCTTCTTAATATATCAAATCTCTTTCTATTCACTATGCATAAACGGGCGTGTCGTTCCAAGATCCGCCGGTGGATTAGAAACACGCCTCCCAGTCGTGCTTGGAACCTGAAGACATCACGACTCTGTTTTTTTAAAAACAGTTTAGGGCAAGACCATACAGTAGCTTTACCTTGCAAATACTGTTGGACTTGGTTTACTTCCTAAAGCACCCGGGTTTTGCATTTTCTTCCAAATTTCCTTTCTTTTCTCATACCTGTAGTTAATTTAAACATAATTTACCCTATGTAGATTAATTGACCATTGCAATGAACACGAACAATTTTCTGCATCTTTATCTTACCTCATTCAAGAATGTCAACAGATCCGATATCGTATCCATAAGAAACAACCTTTTTAACCTTTTTAATGGTGACATTTTTTACCCGCTCGAATTATGGCCATCTCAATATCAATTTTTATTTTGGAAGAAACCTCTTACCGACACAGATACTTTTAAACTTTTTTATTCCTTATTGGTAATGGCGCATCACCTAATTACACAGCAGAATGGATTTTAAGTTCAACTTCATGGTCAACTAAAAGAACGGCAGAAAAGAGAGCCAGACAACTTGATTTTATTTTTAATAATATAGATAATCACAGACATAGATGGTTTTATTTTGATATACATTGGGGAACTTGGTATTTTATGAATGGTTTACAAAGACAAATTAATCTCTAAGTTTTTGCACTCACCATTTATTTCCATATTTTCAATATTATTCTGTTTAAATTTCTTCTAAAAAGAAAATAATATTACACATCAATTAAATTTTATTGTTTCTATACGGTATAGCTGGGTGATTCTATATGGTTCAGTATGATGATTGCATATATATGTTTTTTAAGAACGAGGCAGAAGTGTGTTGCATTTTTTGCAGAAGTCGCTCCCTCATTTACATGACTATTCTGACTAATACTAATACAACTACACCTACATGACATACAACTGACTTTACTTTACCACTTTTGTGGATAGAAACCCTATATATGGCATAGGGATTCTTAGAACTAGTAATTATTGCCACATAGATTGCTAGTGATCTACTGATTTTTTGTATATTCATTATACAAATTAAATATAAAAACATGTAATGCATCTTCAGTAGAGATGCATATTTTTTGGTTCTAGTCAAATCTATGTATGGTTTTACTATGTTCAAACTGACAGACTTTATTTTTTATTTTTATTTTATTTTCTCAATTTTTCATATGATCCATATAGATTTCCCTAATGGCTAGAAGAAACAGCACTATTCGAAAAATTTTGAAACGGAAACGTTTGAATAACCCAGATATTTTAACGCAACCCACCTACAATAAGGATAATCCATCTTTGAAGGCTACATCTGCTAAAGAAAATAGAAAGAAACGGAAAAGAATTAAGTACAAACAAAAATTAAAACAAAATAAGCATAAGAAAACCAACCCCCCTAAACCTACTTATTATTCAAAGAAAACTTGGATCAGAGGTATGAAATCGCATAAAAACCTGACACCATTACAAAAGAGAAATTTACTCAAAATTCATAACTTGGAAAAAATTTTAGAATCGAACTATACATGCCTGTACCACCTTCAACTATCCATAGATCAAGTCATTTATAAAAATGCCGATGCTAATATGTCCACTACTAATTCCACCAAATCCGAACAAATTCCTCCTGAAGAGACACTAGAATATATAAACAATATTCAATTAGACATAGCAATGTTAGAAAAAAGAATAGATCAAATGAAAAACGAAGTGATACAGACCGAGAAAGACAAAATCAAAGATGTAAAAGAAAAGGCACCCCTCAAAAGATCAATCACGCAACGCGCTTTCATAAAATTCATAAATCTTTATCTACATTCAATGGTTTCATACAAAACAGGTCAATTATTACTAAGAATGGTTTAGCATCAAAGCTTAAAAATAAAGTTAATGATGAAAGGAAAACCTTTACCGTCAAAGAAAAAATGAAAACATTACATACGAACAAAATTCATAATTTCACTGATATCACCTTACCTTTGGGCGTTACCAGCATCCTTAACAAAGGCACCAATTTCATACCAACCTCTACTAACCTTAATCCTGCATCACTTAAAGATTCCACCTATAAAGAAGTTAAAAATGCCCTCAACAATATTATCTTAAAACAACCTACAGATTATAACACTGTCCATAAAAGGAAGAAATCAACTGGTAAAAAGAAAAGTCACAATATCAACAACATCGATACCAATCCTTTCTCCCTCTTAGATCAACAGCAAGGAAGACCTAATTTCAATCAATACCTTATAGATTATGTACATCAAACGCTTAACTACACTAAAGAATACCTTGACGACACAAATTTCTCTAAGTTATCTCAACTGAATATGCTTAACATAGATCAACATACCTCACTGCAACTGTATGATATACAATGCAATCAAGACATAGTCATCACACAATCGGATAAAAATATGGGTTGGGCTCTTCTACCAATATCCTGGTACATCAATGAATACGCAAGACACCTGAAAGATGCTAACATTTACAAGATTATTGAAGATTTTAATCTGGATTTACACACCACAGAATGCAACGCAATACTTGGAAAATTAAAATCTCGTTTCAACAATCTAGTCTCGGATGATGACAAAGCTCTACTCAACCCTCTTTCCTCTACAAATATTCAATTACCTTACATGAAACTGCTCCCTAAAGTACATAAACTCTCTTCTATTGCCTCTTCTTCTAACTTATCCTCTCTTACTGGTAGACCTATAATCACCGCACACTCTTGGTCCACCTCAAATATCTCTAAATTGTTAGGCCTACATTTGGATAGCATCATTTTGAAATTTAAAGATCTCTTTGTTTCTAAACACATTCACTTTCCACTTATTTACAACTCCTTAGAGCTTGTTGAAATCCTATGTCAACATCCCATTTATAATATCAATAATTATAAATTGATATCCTTTGATTTCTCTTCTCTCTACACCAATATATCTTTTCAAGATACTATAAATGCTATTGTTAATAGTTGTAAATTACTTAAATTATCTACTTTTTACAGAGATTTCCTACTTAATATCAACCAATTTCTAAATGATAGAAACTTTTTTACTGTAGGAGGTCACATTTTTAAGCAAATTCATGGGATCGCAATGGGTAGTTACCATAGTAGACAAATGGCAGATCTAGTACTACTGTTATCTGAATTCAATTTTTTCTTATCAACATGCACTAATGGCTTACATATATTTGCACGATACATAGATGACGGTTTCATGTTAACCAATCACACTGATGCAAACCTCTTAATTAATTCTCTTATCACTCACTATCCTCGTCAAATTCCAATTTCTTTCAATTGCAACTCTTATTCTACTTACTATTTAGATCTTACAATTTCAATCAATTATCATACAATCCTTTTCAATCTCATCCATTATCAGATCTATCAAAAACCTAATCATAAATATATGTATCCACACTATACATCCAATCATCCTAGTCATATTTTCAAAGGGCTTGTTACCACAGAAACAATCCGATACAGCAGATTATCCGCCACCATCGACGACTACAACTTTATGTTAAACCTATTCACATTCCGACTCACCTCTCTTGGCTACCCTTTGGAACTCATCAAACGAAATACCTTCCCTTTTATGACTTTGAACAAGCATATGCAGAAGAAGACCAATCAACTACAAAAAAAGAAAACACCGGCAATCCATTATAATATAAGATTTAATAAGCATGCTAGAACAGACAAGATTGTACAACACATCCTACATAAATACCACAATAAACATATCCCTAGTCTCAAGAAAACCTATTGTAATGCTAAAAAATTGAACTCACTTTTGTTAACCAACAAAAAATTACATGGTAAATTAATTAATTCTCAATGTTTATAGATTTGCATATACAAAGAACGAGTTATTATATGCATATTTCAATATGATCAACCACACCTTATTAAGATACATAGTTTAATCAAGATTGACTTTTAGAACAAAATACTACTATACATAGTCCAAAATCTTTAATTTTATTATACATTTTCAAGTATTTTATATACCTTTTGAATATACTTAAAATAATCGAAGTTGATCACTGTTAATTGACCTATAAAATATAATTCGAAGGATGATTGTTATAAAACTGATTTTGCATTGGAGTTACATGGTTTGTTTTCGTTTTTCAAATGAAATTCAACTTACCTTTTGATCATTTTTTCAAAATAGAACGAGTTGTAAGCAATTTAGTTCCTCCGATCGTCCGATTAAAAGAGATTTTGGTTACTCCGCTGATAGCATTCCATTTAGTTTTTCTCCATTGTTATTTTAACGTAACGACGAAACCGTAGGCGTTTGCGTGATTTTGACGTTACCATGGCAACAACGTTTTGTTATAACGCGCGAAAAGTTTGAACTTTTGTTGACGACCAACCGGGAGTTTACTTTATGTAAGTTTTTTTCATGTTTTTCACATATTTAATTTATTTTAATAGATATAGAGAGTGTATAATTCGATCAATTTCATCATTGTATGATTTTTTCGGAGATTTGCCGGATTTTTTTGTGGTTTTTTGCGAGTTTTGAGGTTCAATTTTTTTGCGGATTTGTTTTTTTTGTGATATTCATTTGAGCACAGCCACAATTGTACACTAAAACTCAATATATAGACTGAAATTTGGTTTTATTACATTAAAATAGTATTGGTGATAAATACGTTATAATATTATAAAGATAGATATAAATATATAGGCGTTTTAATACAATTTTTAGAGCGGTTTGAGTGTTTCCTATTATGTACACTATTTGTAATTCTTTCTTAATATATCAAATCTCTTTCTATTCACTATGCATAAACGGGCGTGTCGTTCCAAGATCCGCCGGTGGATTAGAAACACGCCTCCCAGTCGTGCTTGGAACCTGAAGACATCACGACTCTGTTTTTTTTAAAAACAGTTTAGGGCAAGACCATACAGTAGCTTTACCTTGCAAATACTGTTGGACTTGGTTTACTTCCTAAAGCACCCGGGTTTTGCATTTTCTTCCAAATTTCCTTTCTTTTCTCATACCTGTAGTTAATTTAAACATAATTTACCCTATGTAGATTAATTGACCATTGCAATGAACACGAACAATTTTCTGCATCTTTATCTTACCTCATTCAAGAATGTCAACAGATCCGATATCGTATCCATAAGAAACAACCTTTTTAACCTTTTTAATGGTGACATTTTTTACCCGCTCGAATTATGGCCATCTCAATATCAATTTTTATTTTGGAAGAAACCTCTTACCGACACAGATACTTTTAAACTTTTTTTATTCCTTATTGGTAATGGCGCATCACCTAATTACACAGCAGAATGGATTTTAAGTTCAACTTCATGGTCAACTAAAAGAACGGCAGAAAAGAGAGCCAGACAACTTGATTTTATTTTTAATAATATAGATAATCACAGACATAGATGGTTTTATTTTGATATACATTGGGGAACTTGGTATTTTATGAATGGTTTACAAAGACAAATTAATCTCTAAGTTTTTGCACTCACCATTTATTTCCATATTTTCAATATTATTCTGTTTAAATTTCTTCTAAAAAGAAAATAATATTACACATCAATTAAATTTTATTGTTTCTATACGGTATAGCTGGGTGATTCTATATGGTTCAGTATGATGATTGCATATATATGTTTTTTAAGAACGAGGCAGAAGTGTGCTGCATTTTTTGCAGAAGTCGCTCCCTCATTTACATGACTATTCTGACTAATACTAATACAACTACACCTACATGACATACAACTGACTTTACTTTACCACTTTTGTGGATAGAAACCCTATATATGGCATAGGGATTCTTAGAACTAGTAATTATTGCCACATAGATTGCTAGTGATCTACTGATTTTTTGTATATTCATTATACAAATTAAATATAATAACAGTGGCATCATGTGAGCGCACACATAGCAAAGTAAAAATTATAAACAATTATTTGCGAGCTGCCATGTTACCTGAGAGACTTGAGGATCTAGTCCAGATAAGCTGTGAACGAGATGTGGCAGCAAATATAGAACTCAGCAAATTAGTGGAAATATTTAAGCTGGCAAAGCCTCGAAAGCTTCCACTGTAGACATGGATACGACTATGCACTTAAACTCTGTTCTTTAAATTGTTTATGTAGATCATATCTTATTTACTTACATATAACGTGAATTCAATGCAGTTTTAAAAGTTTTGTGAAAGTTTTAACTCATTCTTGACTCTTTGTAGAAAGCTGGTCATCTTATTTTTAGGCTTAAGTGGCATAGGTTTTCAGAAAAAAAGACTTCCCAAAACGCAGGAAAACGCATTTAAGAGACTCTAGATTTCAAAATTTTCCGGGGGAGCATGCCCCCGGGCCTCCCTAGTTTTCTCCCGCCTTCGGCGGTCGAAAAGTCCCCCCCACGCTAATAATTTTTTCCCCACCAGGTTTGAAAGTGTTAACAGAAGCTGCAACATCTCACCAGAAACACCCAGACTCACCCTCAATTAAGCGATTCCTAACTTGGTCAATTATGTCCATTTTTCGTACATGAGCTAATGTTGTGAATTTGGTTGGCAATGAGTTTAAATCAATTAATTAATTAATTATAATAACTTGTAGGTACACCACGTAAGTATTAAATACTGCAAAGCTTTCGGTCCGTTAACCCGGACCTTCATCAGTGCACTGATGAAGGTCCGGGTTAACGGACCGAAAGCTTTGCAGTATTTAATACTTACGTGGTGTACCTACAAGTTATTATAATTACTAAAGTCGCCATGCAATCATACAAGAAAATTATTGAGTTTAAATCACTTGAAGAAACAAATAAGACAAATCTTAATGTGTCTAGAGAGTATTTCCTAGCCTCTAAACTCTGGCAATATGGATTTGCTTTAATGCAGGAAGAAGCATGTCATCCAAGGCGGTTTATTTGGTTGGCTACCCCACTTTGTTCCATGACTGGCATGTTGGCTTGATTAACCTACCTTGAAACCTCTGCTGTAGTAGGCATCAACATCTCAACATAACTACTGCAAAACAAAATACAAGCTAGCTGGCTATGTGACCAAAGGCTAATGATCTGAACCGGTACTTTTAGTGTCAAAATCCATCCTCCCCCAAAGTAAAGATGGTTGAGGATGACTAAATCAGTTTGCTTGTGGTTAACAGAATTATTGCCAGGGTACTGTTGTATGCAATTATAACAATCTATTTACTTGCACAAAAATCAAACCTTGAGGTTGCATCAAATTCTAAAACCTCAGTATTCACTTCTTGACAAAACAGCAAATTTCGTTCCTCAACACTTTTTATGTCCTGGGAAGAAAATAATTGAAAGGCAAATATTACACACATGATTACTGATGTTACTGGTATTACACAAGTTGAACACTGAAATTGTGAACCCACATTGATTCCAAAATATTCAACTTCAGTCCATGGTTCTTCCGACATCTGTTTCTCAAGATGTTTATAGGATGACAGCCTCTGAGCTTTGGCTTGTTCAGTTTCCTTCTTAGCAAACCTAACCTAGAATTTAGAGTAACTTGATGATTGTATGGAACTGCAAGTTTACTGTATTTTTTAGACTTAAATAGAATCTTAAAGTTTTCCTACCAATAAAGCAGTGGCCTTTTCCTCATCTTCATATTGTGAATCACCTGAAAAATATAGATTCTGCATGTTAGCTGTCCAATTTCCTATTTTGAAGCTGGGTGCAAGACAAAGGTAGAGAAGGGATTTCAACAGAGAGCCTAAGCCAAGCTTACTCATGTACAAACCTTCATCCTGGTTAGTTGGCTTTTTCTCCTGATTACGATCCAAATATTCAAAACTGGGCCTCAATTGAACAACCCCCTTGAGAGGTGTTAAATGAATTTCCCCTGAAAGATACAAAAGTATTTCACTGTAAACATGAATGTTTATTATTATTACAATATAATGTAGGTTGTCACAGTAATTAGTTGAAAGCAATTGTTGTTTCAAGTTATTTTTACCATCTCTCAGCAGACCGACTGCATACTGTGATGTTGAAACTGTTCCTTGGGAAGAGAGCAAGACTTGCTTGTCCATTCTGTCACTGTTTTAGAAAAGATCATTACTACAACATTAATTACTAGAATGCTAGATTCACAGTGGCAGTCAATAAAATTATAAAATATATACATGAGAATGTTTTGTTTTTCTATGCCAAAAATGACCTTCTGAAGAATTTTTTATCATCTGATGCAGCATGGTCAGCTTCCCAGGCAAATTGTTCCCCTTTAGATTGGCAGTAGCTGGGACCAGATGTGTTTAATGACATTTCCAGCATTACCTAGAAAAATTAAATTTTTTAACAATTAAACAATTAATTAAGCCAGTATTTATGAAATATCTGAAAATCACCTTTTGTTGTTTTGGTTTTACTCTTGATGATAAACATGCTGTCTTGTCGTAGCTCACTGCAGCTGGACGGCTTAGATACTACACAAACATATTCATTGAAAACATTTTACAATTTGTCAATTTGATTATTCAAAACCATAAAACACACACACAAAATCATGGATCAAAACCTGCCTGGAAAAGGTAAAGATTTTCAGCCAGATTTTTGGCTAAATAGACATCAATCTATTACAAAATGAAAAATATTTTGCGCACATACTATAAAACCGGATAGGACATACACAGACGCCGGAACAGGGGGGGGCAGCAGGGGTAACTGCCCCCCTTGCCTTTCACCAGAAGGGGCAAGGGGGACAAAATGCCCTTTCATTTTAAAAGATTAATTCTAAAATTAAACGAGACTTACCTGTAAGTTGAAGTTTGATTGGAATTCTACAAGTCATCAGTCAGGAACGAAGGAGTCACATGAGAAGCGCCTGCGTGCTTCGCTGATCAGTTTTTAACGTAACGGTTGCAGGAACAAAACGAACGAAGAGTCACGGGAGGGAAGGGAGTTTTACCATAAAAACATGTGGGCATGTGACTCCTTCGTTCCTGACTGATGACTTGTAGAATTCCAATCAAACTTCAACTTACAGCACAGGCAGCCCGGTCACTGCTGTTACGTCATGCTATTATATATGTATATAATTACAATAAGGCTGGCAACTCTCTCGCAAAAAATATAATACATACATTAATACCATCGCTTAAAACAACAATACTACGATAGTTTCTTAAAAAAAAACTACATACAAAACACCTTGGATATATTGACTATATTTATATGTCGTTTTTAGAGTTGAAAAAAACTCTAAAATGCTCAAATTTTGCGAATTAAAAGTGTATTTTCGTTGAAATTTTCCGAAACAGAGGCGGGATATAGTTTACTCGACAAACGTCATCATCGGAGAATTCGTCGGCAAATTTCTGATTGGCTGTGGCAAGTTCGGAAACTTACGAAGGTCAACCCAATGGAGAAGAAAGATCTTCGTTTTTTTCCGAACTTGCCACAGCCAATCAGAAATTTGCCGACGAATTCTCCGATGATGACGTTTGTCGAGTAAACTATATCCCGCCTCTGTTTCGGAAAATTTCAACGAAAATACACTTTTAATTCGCAAAATTTGAGCATTTTAGAGTTTTTTTCAACTCTAAAAACGACATATAAATATAGTCAATATATCCAAGGTGTTTTGTATGTAGTTTTTTTTTAAGAAACTATCGTAGTATTGTTGTTTTAAGCGATGGTATTAATGTATGTATTATATTTTTTGCGAGAGAGTTGCCAGCCTTATTGTAATTATATACATATATAATAGCATGACGTAACAGCAGTGACCGGGCTGCCTGTGCTTACAGGTAAGTCTCGTTTAACTTTAGAATTCTACTACGTCATCAGTCACGTCACTACGGAGTCACATGAGATTTCAAAGTCCTGCGACCGTTAAAAGCTAATCCGACACATGAGGAAATTGGAAATAAAATGTACTTTTAATATCAACTATTTTCAACCACTGAACTATCTACAGATTGTCAGCTGTGTTCAAAAGCATTGAAACAAAGTTTTCCGTTTCAATATTCTTATCGTAAAACTTTGCAAACGTGGAAGAGTTAGACCAACCCGCAGATTCCATTATCTGTTGTAAGTTGAGACCGGCTGCTTTAACACTCGAAGTCGAGGCTGCCCGAGTGCTGTGAGATGTGAATCTATCCGTATCAATACCAGAACTCTTAAGTATTGATTTCACCCATCTGGCAATAGTATCCTTCGTTACAGCTTTATGAGGTTTGGCAAAACTCACTAATAACTGGGATTCGTCACCTCTTAACGTGGCCGTTCTCTTGATGTATTCTTGGAGATATTCTATAACACACACTCGCTTATCATTTTGGTATGATCGAAGTTCCAAAGGGGCTTGATGTTTACAAGCTTTCGTATGTTTTAACACTTCCCGAATATCTATGATGCATCTATTATCAATAAACTGAATGTAGTTTATGTTTATCTTGTGAATTGTCTGGCATCTCTGTCCCGTTAATAAACATAACAATGTCGAAAGATTCATTGTAAGATCTTTCAAACTAATTTGATTTACTGAACTAACTCTTTGTAAGTAACATAAAACTTTATTTACATCCCATATTGCAGAGTATTTAGGTAAGGAAGGTTTCAACTCAAATACTCCCTTTAAAAAACGACAAACTAAAGGATCTTTACCAAATGGAACTCCAGCAACTGGCGTTATTACCGACGAAAGTGCCGACCGAGCCGTATTTATTGCGCTATATCCGATTCCCGAGTTATAGAGTTCTGTTAGGAATTCTATTGCAGCCGTGTTCCCAGGTGTATGGAATGCAATATTTTTTCGAATGCAATAGTCTTCCCATCGTAACAGGTATGACTGATATTGTTTCCAAGTGCCTTTTCGCCATGAAGCCATTATAATTTCTCTCGCACCAGGCGAAAGCTCTTGGAGTTCTAACCTTTTCCGGATAATAGACAGATCACCAGCGACAGCTTCTTGAACATTGGGTGTAGTTCGTTTGGATGACTTGGTAGCGTCAATAGGTGTTTCGATGCTTTCAAATGTATGGGTGGCTTCTCCAACATTGATAGCGCTTTCGGATACCATGGCTGTGTTGGCCAGTTTGGAAACACAACCACCCCCCTTGCTTTTTCTCTCTTTAGTTTATCTTGCTCAGCACATTTCCTATAAGACTGAATGGAGGAAAAGCGTAGAACATGAGTGACCTCCATGTTAGCGTAAATGCATCGACTGAAGATGCCTGTGGGTCAGGCTGTACGAAACATATTCCTCAAATTGTTTATTTATCCTAGAGGCAAATAAATCAATATTGGGCGAAAAATCGAGTTCTATCAGTGCTTTTGTTAAACAGCATTTATCTAGCATCCATTCTGATGCTTTTACCGTTCGTCTCGATTCGAAATCTGCAACAAGATTATTTCGCCCTGGTATATGCGCCGCACTTATCCATATCTGCTTCGTAATACACCATTCCCAGACCTGTTTTGCTAACAAATTACACTTATCAGAATGGCTAGTGCCCATAATTTATTGTTTATAATACTGACTGCAGATGTATTGTCCATCATTAACCTAATGTGCAAATTAGATATAGTTTTGGCAAATGTTTTTAAACCGAGGAAAGCGGCTAATAATTCTAAATAATTTATGTGCTCCTTAGCTTCAATGTGGGACCACTTTCCTTCAGTGGTTATGCTTTGGGATTCTGCTCCCCAACCTGACAAAGATGCATCGGTTGTAATAACTAAGGAGTGTTCCTCGTGTGAAATGGGTTTAAAGGTTTCGACCACATTTGCTGACCACCACCTAAGCTCTAACACACTTTGCTCAGATAGCGTCATTTTTGCATCAAAATTGCCGTGATTTATAGCTAAGGCTGCTGTTTTATCTCGTTCTAAGTGCCGATAGTAAAGAGGGCCATAAAGCACCCCCGGAAAACTGGATACCAATTTTCCGATAATCTGAGCAAGTTCCCTTATCACTATATTTGCTCGGGATTTTCTGAGAAATTTCTGACAATCTAATTTTAGAGCTAAAGCTTTCTCTGGTGTCAATTTGACTGTCATTGTGACAGAATTTATAACAAATCCTAAGATTATCAGTTCTTGAGAGGGAGAAAGGGAACACTTGTCAGGATGGACTACCAATCCCAGTTGTGTAAAAAGTTTGACTGTATCTATTAAATTAGAACAACACTCATTTTGTGTCTTGCCTTGTAAGTAGAAGTCATCTAAATGACTACACACAATGTGCCCCTTACTATGCAATGAGGACAGGGCCGGTTTAAGAATCTTAGTGAATTTTCTAGGTCCACTTGATAAACCATTTGGTAAACAAGTGAAGTGGTAGAACTTGCCATCCCAGAAAAAACTCAAATATTTTCTGTCATCCTTGCGAATAGGTATTGAATAATACGCATCCTTGAGGTCAATAGATGCCATGAAGCATTCTTTATCAACCAATTTAACTATTGTATTTAAAGAATCCATTTTAAAATGATGGTAAGACACATGTGTATTGAAGTCCTTCAGATTTAAAATAACTCTATGGGTGCCATCTTTTTTAGGCACAGAAAATATATTCGAGACAATTTCATTTTCTTCATGCTCTGCTGGCTCTATTATATGTTTCTTCAACATTTTGTTTATTTCACTATTTATGACTTCAGCTTCTGCACTGTTAAATTTAGTTTGAACAAAATAATGTTGATTTGGCCTGTCATGTAATTCAATTGTCATGCCCCGAATGTCAGATAGAATCTCTTTATCTGAAGTTTATTTATCCAACTTGAAAAATAATTTGAAATACGACCAGCTTTGAAACAGGCACATAATTGCGTTAAGTATTCCTTTAAAAAAGGAATAAATGATTGCCATTTACTCACCAAAGAGGTAGAAGTCTGTATTGCCTTCAAATTTGTTATTATTTCTTGTAAGGTTGTTGTTGTTGCTGTTTCACACCTTTTTTCCTGTTGTGTTGAGGTTTGCCCCTCCGAAAATAATCCGAGCGCGAAAACCCATCATTGTAATTTTGCCCGCCATTTGTTTGGCGCCAATTTCGTTTGTCATGACCTTTTGGCGCCCGATAATTGTTGTTGCGTGTGTGATTTGTATTGACAGCTAACCCTACATTACTTGCCTCTTTGGCATCTTTTAGTCGTTTGGGCAAATCATCCCCAAATAGGTACTTGCTTTGAGTACCATCGTCTACGCATATGGGGGCGTATTCTGGTTTTAAAACCGATTTAATTTTATAGCGCCGAAGGCTTGCCAGCTCATGACTAATGTGCCTTAATAAAGCGATAGAATCCACTTGTTGAGTGAGCAACTGCTTTACATCTAGCTCGTTAGGCTTTTTATTTGTCAAGGAATGAGCCGTTTGCAAATAAATCAGGGCAGCTTTCCTGACAGATTCCTGTATCATTCAAATCTGCCCGTTGTTGATATTGCGGGAGTTTTGACCATATCTCCGGGTTGACTGTCATTGAGCAAACTGTTGGGCAATTTGCAGGACGTTTGTACTTTTCTTGAATTAGTGTAAGCTTTTCAGGCGGTAGTTTTTTATTCCACTTGTTCTCAGCTATAGTAGCCAATCGAGGAATGATATCATCGCTCGTTGCTTCTACTTCCTCGAAAATTTCGTCTAATTTCTTAAAGGTATCATCATACAATTCATCTTTGGCAGCCGTAACAGTGATGTCATTTTTGGCGCCATCTTGTAGTAGAAGCGATACATTATCGCCCTCGTCCTGCACATGTATGCTCACTTTATCTTGATCACAGTCGTTCCTTTCGTCGGTTTCGTGACGAATTTTACGAGATTTTCGGCTACGGCGACGACGATCATTATCGCTGTCACTGTCAGAGGTAGAGCTGGAATTTGAGGACGAGACCGACGTGTTCGAGCTCGATTTTGAGCGTTTTTTCCCTCGTCGTTTGTGCTGGGGTTGTTCAACTTCCGTTTGTTGAACTGGCTCATCTTTGTCCTGAGACTTTTGCCAAAAATCACCCAGCATCGAAGCCATGTGGCTCATAGTTTGATTAAGTTCAACTAATGTGTGAGCCAACATGGGATTTGTGGACTGTTGTTTGTCCTGGGGCTCTACTATTTGATTTCTTTCCGTTGACTGCGAAATATTTTCAGTGTCTTTAGTCGCTATATCTGTGTTTAAAAAAAACGCAGGAGAAATACACACATGCATATATTAGCACTGTACTTACGTTCTTTTCCAGCGAAAATTATTTTCCGTTGTACCCTACCTGAGATGATTATTCCGTTTTAAAAATCTTAATAAAGCAAAACAGCGTCTTGTCTGATCAACAAGCTTGCAAACACTGATCAGCGAAGCACGCAGGCGCTTCTCATGTGACTCCGTAGTGACGTGACTGATGACGTAGTAGAATCACATTCTATATCCGAAGTAGAAGTGCCACAAACGAGCATCAAGAATAAAACAATCGTCTAGACACAGAAATTATCTTTGAAAGAGAAATCACGACGATACGAAGTTTAACTGACGATGTTTTGCAAACATTCTTTATTAATGCGCCGCTACAGGAGTGCCCTTTCAACAAAATCTGCCCCCTTTGCCCTCGCATCGTTCCGGCGTCCCTAGCCGGACAAATTGAAGAATAAGTGCACTCTGACTCTCCACATGGTTTAGGTCAGATTTGAAAACTTGAGTATTATGCATAGGTTAATACACAATGAGATATGAATCAACACATTATTCTAGTAGTTATGAAATAATCATGAATATTTCAAACCTCGTCAACTACATGATCTTCCTCATCTGGCTCATCATAAGCAGATGGATCTGGCAACTCGTCGACCATCTTGAATTTGACAGACCCAGAGGAGACTGGACCACAGTGGTCTGGACAGAGCAAGCTCAGCAAATCCCGGAACGAGAGAAAGATGACACATCGGTGAATATACACTGGGTCGATTCGATCCTCGCTTTAAGCAGTAAAATGAATATAACCTGCTAGGTGTCCCAAAAACCCCCCAAACCATTTAAATCACCCATAACGATGTAATAGCTGGAGTTTGAATGCGCCTATAAGCACCCTGTTGGGACCCACAAGTGTATAAACTGCATATATGTTTCATATGATGAGTCGATGACAGTAAAATTTGTTTGTATACCAACAAATGATTTCTATTACCAAATCACTTTTCAAATATGGATAACAATATTATTTAGATTTACAACTCAGGACGATGATCTTCGACACTTCCTTCTCTAGCAAATTTTAACTTATTTAGGCCTATTTAGTATTTTATAAGTTGCGTTAATCCCAATGGGCAAAAATTCGCGGACGAGTCCCTCAAATAGTTTTGGGTATTTTTGGAACACCCTGTAAAAAGGCTGTATATTCCAGTCTTCTTTTAAGTTCGGACCAGCTGCCCATGGTCTTACCAAGATGGATACCTTCAAAAATGTTACAATATAGCTATAAAAGAGGCCAATATCAACGGCCAATGAGTTTATAGATATTTAAATACATAAATAAATATATAACATAGGATGAGGAACACGAGTTACTTCATCGAATTTTATTTACTACAGAACTAATAATAATAAGCTCTTTAATAATTAAAAATTACAAAAATAAAAATTACAGTAAAAATTACAGTAAAAATTACAGTAAAAATTACAGTGGTCCTAAAAGGTCCTATTATTATCTAAAAATATATCAGTGTGTATTTACAAGAATATTTAAATATATGATTTATACAATATAAAACATTATTGATAATTTAAACGTCAAACGGAGTACGGCGAAAAATTTAGTGTTTTTTTAAAAGTTCAGTTTCCTGAGGTACGAATGACATTTGATGTCTTTCAGTTCTAGATATTTTTTTACCTACGTTATCATTGTTGCCTTTGGATCTAGTGTAATAAATATATGTTATTTACCGGCTAGGAGGTCCGGATAGAAAAATATTTTTCCGAGGTCTCAAAAACGGCCCGAGGCCGAAGGCCGAGGGACGTTTTTGAGGCCGAGGGAAAATATTTTTCTATCCGGTCCGACTTAAACGGTAAATAACGTATTTATTTTTTTGTCAAATTGAGGGGACGTCGTGGGGATAAAACGATTGTGCGATTTTGTCCATAAAACTTTCGTCACTTTCGTCCATGTTTACGTTTTCTTCTACATTTTCGCTAACATTTTCTAGGGTATTTACAAGCTCGTCTAGATAATAAAACTCGCTTTCGAGTGATAACTATCATCCATTGTTAAAAACCTTTTCCAAAACAAACTAGCTTGACTTTAAAATTTTGCCAGGATTCCGCGGACCGTGGTCAAGATATCGTAAAATTCTGCCCGCTGCTGCAGCCAATCAGATTGCAGGAAATGCTAAGATTCCGCCCGCTGCTGATTTACAAAAAAATAATCATGATTATTTGCGGCGGGAAAAAATTCTTGACATGGATGGTTAGTAGTGTCACAAATTATTTTCTTTAGTTCCCGAAGTGTTGATTTCTCTCTTGTTTTGCCTAGCGAAGGGAGAGTATTGGTTGGTAGGCCAATAATACGTAAACTTTTTCTTTGGATGCGTTCAAGATCATTAACTAGGTGAAGGGTAAGCCATCCCAAACTGATGTCGCATATTCTAGCAGGGGGCGTATTTTAGTGCAGTAAGTTGCAAGGCCGACTTCTGTAGGAAGATGTGCCTTCCTACACTCCCTGAGATGATAAAGTTTCCTGTTTATTTTACGTGTTATTTCATAAATGTGCGAGTTCCATTTTAGGTTACTCTGACAACCTAGCCCAAGCAACTTGAAAGTGTCCACTCTTTCAACAATGGAATCTGCAATAGAAAGATTGAGAGGTTCCGGAATAGACTTCCCAAAACAAATCCACATATCCTTCGTTTTTTTCGCGTTCAACTGCATTTTATTATCATCAGACCACCTTTTTACAGAGTCCAAAACTTCCTGTATATTGCTGCATTTTCCCTGTATAACGCGTTTACTTTGGTTACAATCATCAGCGTATTTGTGTGTTCTGCATGAAGTATCTAAATCATCAATAGCTAGGTATATTGAATGAGGTTGGAGAATGTACGGACGTCCCTTGGGGGACTCCAGCAGGGCAGCTTTCGGTTGAGGATAGTGTTCCATTTATTTTGACTTGCTGGGTTCTACCCGATAGGAAGCTTTTAACTCACAGCCAGAAATGTAGTAGATCGGCCATTAGACTATGTGCACACGAGCGTCGTTTTCGAGCGTTTTCAAAATCGTTTTTATCCAGTTTATCGCTTTGACGCCCTGTCCACACGATCCAAGGAAATATATGCTTAATATCTTAAATTAGCTTCAACTTCTATTGTAAATTGACGTTGTTAGAATCCGTTTTGGCGTGAAAACGAAAATGAAAACGCTCGAAAACGTTACCGTGTGCACATAGTCTTAATGAAACCATATGCAAGCTGGCTGGGACGCAATGTGATATGTTTATCATTTAGTTGAAGTTGTATTCTCTCTAAGATCTTTCCGATGTGTCAGTAAAACAGAAATTTGCCGAAAGTCATTATTTACGTTGTTTGGTGGATATATTTTGGGCACAGGTGTAATAAGGCTTGTAATGACTTGGATAAATGTGGGCCGGTTGTTGTATTGATGTCCTTCCATGGAGCAACAAAGGATTTTTGAAGCTTTTCTGCTACATCAAAGGCTTCCTCTTTAGACAGTGAGTTTACAGACGCACCATTCTGTTGATTATTTGCACCAGACTAAGCATAAATCACTTTACACCATTTCGCAGGATCACGAGTGCGAAGAGTTTTAGCTTTGCTTTGGTAGTATTTCATTTTCGCTTTCTTAGGGTCTGTTCACATGGAGCCGAGTTACCCGGGTAACCGAGTTACTCGCCTTGCCGGGACAAAACGGTATTGTGTTTATATGGAACCGGGTAACTCGGTATTTGTTACGGTACATTGTAATTACATGACGTACTGACTATGTAGGGCGCAAAATTTCAAAAAGTTTTTTACAATTGTGGTAAATGAAACGTAAACACGCATGCGTGTTTGGCGAATATTCTACTCGCCTAGCCGAGTTTCCCGTTGCAAAGTGTTTACATGGTATAACCGAGTAACTCGCCTTGCCGAGAACCCGGCACAGTTTGCCGAGAACTCGGCACGCAGAGTTACTCAAATGCGCCATATAAACAATCAACCGAGATATTCATACAATATATAGAACCGGCGAGAACTCGGTGCTGCCGAGTAACTCGGTTAGCCGGGTAACTCGGCTCCATGTAAACAGGCCCTAAATGAAGGTCATGTGATAAAAATAGACGGAAGTTTTTTGAATAAAAATTATGTAAATTACATCACTTCAATTTACAATAACTGCAGAGAAAAGACTTTTGATGAGATGGGTGGCTCTGGCCGGGTGCAAGAGTGGCCGATGCGAGGCAAGTCTGATGTTGTTGACAAAAGCCGTCTCTCATTGACTGCGATTTCCGAATTTTCTACATCCTTATTAAGGATGACATTCAGTATGGATATATAGTTCCTATTTTTAAAAAAATAGCGAAAAGTATTTTTCCTTATCAGCAACCGCAAACATGACGCCATATACATTTTAGCCATGCAGCTTCTGTGAATGTTCTGGTCAAATAAACTCAAAATATCTCAAACATTGCCTAATGTATTGATCAAGCAAGAATGACGCGCAGAAAAAAAATTAATTGCATGGAAAGAAGCGTAATATAAACACATTTTGTACGTCAGAATGCGGATACCCGGCTATTTTTATATCCACGTACATTTTGGAACTGATCTGAAATTGAATGTGAAAGTGAATATGAAACAGTAAAGCCGATGGTTGTCTAACCGAAACAGGAATTGTATTACGGGGAAATACCTCTCTTGCACGTGACGTACACTCTTCCGGGCTAACATATATAAGCACAAACACATGCAATCCTACATTCAGAGCTTATAATACTCGAAGAAGGATGTAATCGTCGAACAGTACAAGCCTATCAAATCCTGACGACAAGAGAGACAAGCTTTTTAGGTAAGAATGTATATTTTGAATCTGGTAAAACATGCATGGATGGATGGGAGGAAAATGAGCCGTTTGTATATGAAGGGTTCTCGAGCGTTGCCTTGGGTCAATAAAGACCTTTAGCTTGGAGTAGCTTGGACGTCAAACTGCTAATAAACCTTGTGTTTTAAATCCACTATCTCAATTCTCAAAGTTTTCTCGATGTACCGGGTGTATCAAAAAAAAGGTAATCCAACTTCAACACGCTATTGTACGTGAACTATACTCAGTCTATAAACGAATTTTTTTCACATTTGGAAAGACCAGGCTTTTAACTTTCGGATGTCATGCTTTTAATACCAAATGGTGAAAAAGTGAGCACATACGAGGCTGATAAAAAATGTTAGTCGCAATAGCATCGCATATTTTTACCTTTGTGCTATAATTAAAGCAGTGCATAACAAAAGAAAAAAAACAATTAATCACGAACATGTCATGTCACATGCAGCTTGCACTGGTTTTATGCCGCATTGCGTAGAATTTCTCCTCATGTGATTTATTCCTACTTAATATGCATATGCGGGTAGTTTATTCAAAAGCCAAATCTTTTAATTAAGTCCGAATGAGGGTTAATTTTCAATGGTGTTAATCCCAACTCTCAGAGGTGAAAATATGCGATTTTGACTAACAGTTTTTTCACCATTTAGTATCAAAAACATGTCATTCGATAGTTAAAAGCCTAACCTTTCCGAATGTGAAAAAAAATCGTTACTAGAATAAGTAGTTCACGTACAATAGCGCACCAAAGTTGGATTACCTTTTTTTTGATACACCCGGTATTTAGCAAAGCAATAAAATATGCCGTATTTGCCGTATAAAACTTCATGTTTGAACGACTGCACACATCCACACCCGCTCAAACATTAAATTTTATCGCGAACGTGAAACACATACGGCAAAACTGAACTTGCATGCTGATTTTGCTGAATACATCAAAAATAGCCTATTTCTTTCTTATATATTACTGCTGAAAATCACGAGTTTTATTTAGAACGTTTGTAATTTCGCGACACGCATGCTGCACACTTTAAGATTTTATTTCCACGAATAAACAATATTATTCATTTGCTGCAAACTTTAAGATTTTATTTCCACAAGTGGTAAATCAATGTTCCAGTTTGGCCTGGAAGAATGATTTGATATTACATGTAAAAATGAATTTCATTCTGAAGTGAAGGGAAGTTGCAAGATAGAAATTGCTTGGAATTGTATTACGGGGAAATGCCTCTAATATTTACATTTATACGTACTGAATGAGGGTCTGTCAAATGACAAACTGAAATGCAAGGGCGTAGGAAGCATCCAGAGGTTGGGGGGGGGGGCACCAGCTTCTAGGGGCACTTTTGGTTAATAAAAAGGGCGGTTAAAATTGTTAATAAAAATATATGTGTGCATGGCGACGGTTTAATTCTGGGACTGCCGACCACACAGCATTTTTCGTATTACTTGGGCTTCGTAGTGCTAGGAGCACATCGGCATCCTCCCCCGAGAAAATTTTGAAATATAGGCCTCTGAAATGGCCGCAAATCCCTCTAAATTTAAGGATTATTGGGGAATAGTAGATACTTTTTTGTTTCTTTTCACTTCCAAAAAAGGCATTTTTCATCACAAAAAGGGCACTTTTGGTCCCTTGAAAAATCTTGGGGGGACACGTGCCCCCTGTGCCTCTCCGTTCCTAAGCCACTGCTGAAATTATCCGGTGTTTGCCTCACATTTGGCCGACAATGTTAAACAGAAACCGCTTCCGGTATGTGTCAGCCTTAAGAAGGCGAGTGATTCATCCGCGGGTTTGTGATGTCCAAGATTGATTACATGTAAAAATAAAGTGTGCATGACAAGATGAAAATGGACCGGAATTGCATTACGGGGAAATGCTTCCTACGTTTTAAGATTTAAACATCCCTTGGTATGAATTCAGTAAATGAAATGATAGAATGGACAAAAGGTCATGTGTACATTAACAAGTACCGAGTCGGTACTAATTAGGTACTGGACAGCTTTTCTGATTACCGCTGGGTTATTTTGCAAAGCGTAAACTTCGTCACGAATATTTATTGCTCAAATTTTTCTCATTCACTGAGCTCAAATTTCAGTTTCTGATTTTAGGGAGGAGACCAAGCCATTTATTATGGAAGAACCTGGCCCAAGTCACGCAGGTTATAGCAACGGTATGAATCTATTTGGAAATATTAACTAGAATTGAAAATGTTAAGTTCAATAAGAAGATTTACATAGGAGAGTTATGCCAGGTTTCGTGGCACCCTAATTTCGAAATCAAAATTTTGGTATTAAGAATCCTATATATTATTAAAATCCACTATTTTGTTAATTGCTGCGAGCGAAGGGAGCAGTCCTGTATTATTGACTGCATCTCGATTTCAGTGATTTTTGTTTGTGATAATGATTTTTTGAGCACACATACCAAACAGTGGTTTCATTATGTATGGCTCATTCGCACTTATATGTGCTTATGTGCCATCTCAACTCTGGAGAGAATTCTCATCAGCATAACCGGGATAAAATATATAATATAAACATGAAGTTTTTTGACAAGCAATAGTGCCGTTACTATCCTGTAGACACCCAAAGAAATGATTGGGGGAAGATAAAGGTACTACGTGTATTCACACGCAGCACTTCACTTGTAATTGTAGTTTTATCTAATTTGTGATTTAGCAGAAGTGTCGCATTCAAGATATGCAGACAAATATTTCTTACACTCCACTACAGAAGGTAAAATATTTTTCCTTCCCTGTCATCTTTTTCAAAGAATTTTTTACACTCATGAAAAAGTTTTAACAACTGATTATATAAATAGGCTTTCATCACATGCTTGATGCACTGACAGATGAAAGAAGAAGGAATAATATTCCAGAGGTATCGATACAGTAATGGCTGTAATTGTAAACAGAAGCTTTATTAAAATTTTGCGATATATACATGAAATACTGTTGCCAGAGACGTGCCGGGCGGGAAGCGTATTCGAAATATAAACATTAAAGCCCAACATAGTGCTTTCAGACTTCAGTAAAGCCATAAAAGACAATTTAAACAATTTGAGAGTAATAAAAATATATTTGATGTAACTTAAGATGTCTTAAGTTAAGACGAAACGTTATTGTCAAATTTATTTTTATTACTCTCAAATTATTTAAATTGTCTTTTATGGCTTTACTGAAAGCATTATGTTGGGCTTTGATATTTTATATTTCATAAAATATGTAATATCAGAATAATTAGCACCATTAAAGGATCGAATACTAAATGGTTTTCCGTGCAGGATTGCGTGATACTGCACGCGGGAAATTGCGAGACTTTCAGAAAGCGTGAAAAAGCACGAGCCGTGGCGTAGGTGAGTTTTTTTTACGCTTTCCGAAAGTCAAATTTATTTATTTAGTTCGCGGCTAAACAAGCAAACGGTTCTTAAGTGAATTCTAGTGAGTTTTTGTAGAGTGTAGTAAAGGCGAACTGTTGTTGTTGTTGTTCCATGTTTTCTTTTAACTGCTCCATCGTTTACAACTTCAAATTGTCGTAAAATTGTCCGACATTATATACATTGTCCAAAAAACTCGCGCAAAGCGGCATTGTAAACCTCTCCCGCGTGCAGGATTGTCTCATCCTGCACGCCTACCAACCAATCAAATTGCGTGTTTTATTGTAGTTATTATATAATGCATGTGGTTTGCTGTACGTCTAAATGAATATGCAGCAGATCCATGTTCAGGCAGAAAAACGGAACATGCGAAATTGGAGGAAAAATCGCGTAGTCCGGCCATCGGACAGCTCGTCTGATCGATGTGTAAAAATTTATTATTTCACCATTAGCTAATAAATTTCTCAATTTCTGCAAAAATACCATGACGTTAAACCCCGTACATACGCGCAATGCCAGCTTTTCAGCAAGGAAAAATGCTTGTGTGTACTGTCATAAAGGAAACTTTTCGAAGTTTTATCACTTCTGTTTGTTTTGAGGTCAATTTTTTTGCATACACACAAGCAAATAAAACTTGCCAGGAAAACTTGTCAACGCGAAAACGTGTTCGCCATACACACAAGTGAACGGGTCAAAAAAACTTGTCAATGAAAACTTGCCTGTCTGTGCGATGCTTTAATGTTTGACAATACAAGCACGGCGGAGTATCGTAAAGTGCTGGGACTGGTATTCATATATCCACGTTCAGCATTATTAGTTTCTTTTGAAAGTGATTATTTTGACGGTCTGCTAACATGAGTATATGAATATATCATGCACGACAATATTTCCACCATATTAGGACAATGTTAGTGCTGATTTCGTTATGGTATTTTAATTACCAAACAGGAATACATAAACAGACCTCTCTATATGTATACACACAGGACTACATAACCAGAAATTCAGGACATTAATTACCCCAAAATTACATAATACCAAGATTTCATTGGATAACATTGCAACATTATAACATTGTATCAATTACAAATAGATAACATTGTACCGTTGTCTGTTCAGTTAGAGATACACGGCATGACGTAATTTGTGATGAGAACAAAACAAAGTGATTACTCACCCCGGCGGCTCGTACGTAGTCACTTTTTTTTGTTCTTATAAAAATGACTACGTCATACCGCGTGTATCTATAACTGAACAGACAACGGTTCAACGTTATCTATTTGTTAACCCTTCATCGCAAGTTTTATTTTTCCAGTTTGGTTGTAAGAAACTCTTGGAGATTTCAAAACAAGCATTGAAGAAGGGAGAGATAAATACCGCAGAAGAATATGCTGGAAAAGCAATACGAAAAGAGAAATATGAAGATGCATCAAAGGAGAGAAACCCAGAACCTTATTATCATTTAGCTGAAGTCCTTCAAGAGAAAGCGTCAGACGAAACTGTTCAGTTACTTCAAAGACAAAAATTCTTACTGCAGGCTGCGTCGCTTTACAACTTCGTAAGAAATTGTTTTAATAAAAGTACTGTTAAGAATAAAAGTGAATTTGCGACGACTCATGAATATATTTTACCTGAGAAAATCTTGAATATTCAAGAAAGTCTAATCGCAGCGACTGAAGGAAACCACCAACAACGCTGTAGATTCAATCATGAAAATAAGAAAGCCGCCTTAAAACAGTTACGAGAGGAGTCTAGGAGAGAACTGGAAGTTATAAATGCCAAATACGATGCTGAAACAGGAGATGAGGAAGATCTTCGAAAAGTATTTATCAAGCAAGCCACAGATGTAAGAGCCTTATACAAAAAAATCGCATCAAAAATGAAACAGTTTTTCGCCGAAATCATCCAAGAGTGTTTAGAAGTTCTG
Organism: Dendronephthya gigantea; assembly: GCF_004324835.1. Taxonomy (NCBI): domain Eukaryota; kingdom Metazoa; phylum Cnidaria; class Anthozoa; order Malacalcyonacea; family Nephtheidae; genus Dendronephthya; species Dendronephthya gigantea. The sequence goes on along the minus strand of NW_021163304.1, from coordinate 91,619 downwards.
GGTGAACCGCCATGCGAATACGAAGTCATTCTACTTGGATCATTAGCGAGAGATGAGATGACGCCATATTCTGATCTGGAGTGGGCCATACTAACCAGCTCTGATGACGAACAGTCTAAAATATTCTTCCGCAATTTAACCAATCTTGTTCATTTAGAGGTAAATTTCAAAATCAACCCAGTAAAGAATAGCTGTCGAATGTGTGTTTCTTTGCATTACTTTTTATCCCTTCATAATGGCTGATATAAATACTCTGCCAATCAGATTATGTAACGTACAGTTCATAGTTAAAGGCCCGTTTACACACTTGCAATTTTTCATCACATTTTATGTGCAATTTTTTTTCTTTTAATAGATGTGAACGAGTAATTAGTTTCGAATTCTCTGATCAGGGCCAAAGTTAGACCGCTTAATTGGGGAGGGGGGGAGGGTGTATATTCATAGTATTCATGTTTACCTACCGCAGGAAGAATAGCGTACATTTGAACATGAGTAACTGATTCACTCGTTCACTTCTATCAAAAGAAAAAAAAATCGCACATAAAATAACATCAAAACTTGCATATGTAAACGGGCCTACACAAGGTGGGAAACTGTATAATACAAGTTATGACTACAAATAATTTTATGAATGATAATAACAACATGTTTTCTTTGATCTTGAATCATTTTCAGATAATCAACCTTGGAGAAACTATCCTACCTTGCATGGATATTGAAGTATTAAGAGGAGAATGGTTTTATGATGATGTAACTCCAAAAGGACTTTCCTTCGATGGCCTTCTCGATCAGGCAAGCAAGACTCCTTTGGGCAACACAAAAGATTTTGAGCTCATCCACAGCCCCACTAAAATGGCAAATTTTCAGAGCAACGTTTGGTACAATAAGGATCCTCGTCTCGGTAAGGTTCATTTCATTGCCGTAAATACCGAGTGACTGTAAATTCCCAATGGAAATTCCTATAGGAAATTATTTCAGATATCCTATACGATCCTATTGGAAATTAGCCTATGAGTCTATGATCCTTTATATAATAACGTAAAGAATCCCAGCAATTTCATTGGTCGAGAGCCATGATCTATAAGAGGACAGACGCACGGAATGACGTCACAGCAATTTTCTTGTTTTTAAATTGCAAACAAATAATTCAATTAATTTTGGATTTTTTTCAGTTTTATTATATAAAACAAATAGATTACAATGAACCGTTGTCTGTTCAGTTATAGATACACGGTATGACGCCATATGTGATAAGAACAAAAGAGTGACCACTCGCCCCGGCGGCTCGTGGCCACTTTTTTTGTTCCTATCACATATGACGTCATACCGTGTATCTATAACTGAACAGAAAACGGTTCATTGTAATCTATTTGTTAAATAGGATCTATAGGAATTCCTATATGAATTTGAATGTGAATAAATTTTCCTAAATAGGAAATTTACATTCCTACAGAAATTCCCCTAGGACAGTCAAATTTGTATAGGAATTCCTATAGGATCTTATAGGGTCATTGGCCAATTTCCAGTAGGATCCTGTGGGATATTTGAAATTTATACCAATATGTCATACTGAACTTTTCTACCCTATACGACGCAGATTTTTTGCTTCTGCCGTTGTGAACTGTGGAAAAACAATTTAAATAAAGGCTCACAAACACCGGACGCGAGTTTTTAAATCATCTAAATTTGATCATGTTATAATTATCTTGGTAATCATGAAAGGATAGTACATTTTAACATGTTTGGGGCCCATAACTTTAATTCAAAATTAAAGAAGCATATATAAGTCCGACTTCTATTCAGCCAATATTACAACGCAAATATATTAACGTCAAATTCACTGCTTGTGACTTAATCCTGAAACTTTGTATTTTACATTATAATTATTCTGATTTTTAATATTATTAGGTGAAATCCTTTTGAATGTTGCACCACTGGACAAAAACAGACATTCTTTGTTAGACGAATACAATATAGAGCTCGAGATGATCTTGTGCGAAAAAAGTGACTTGGATAGCTGTGCTCACCATAGCTTAAATACCAAACCGACACGAGGATCTTGTCGAGGACTGCGCACACTCCAACAGGATATGTCAAGATATGAACCGCGTCTACTGGGCCTAAATTTAGAATACGAGGGGTATGTCAGTTCTGAACCAGAGGTCTTGATTACGTTGTCAGATTACGATGGGAAATTGTTTGATGTAAAGAAAGAAATATATCGTTTAACTGATCGCGTGGTTGTAGCTCTATTGAATGTCTTTGGAATCGAGGGTAAAGGATCTTTTGAAGCTCTTGACAAGTTGTGTGAGAGAAATGTGATCAGTCCAAGTGCCAGAGATAACGTAGCCAGTGCTGTAGCAATTGCCCTGAAAATTAGGTTGAGTACTTATCTTTCTGCTGGGAAACAAGAAGAGGCAATAAAAGGAAAAGCAGGGAACGCTACATCTGCTTACCATATTCCAGGAGAAAAAGAACTGTTTCATTTTTTCTATGTGTCCACTCCACTGTTTGAATCATTGCATGGGTTGTGTAATGACGATAAGAACTCCCCAGAAGATTTAGCACAAAGAATGTTCTTTAGTTTCTCTGATGCCATGAAAGGTCATATTCATTGTCGTCTCCTAAATTACAAGGCCGCGTCAGAATGCTACAAGCGTGCACTTGAAGGTGACCCGGAAAATATTAGCATACAGATGCGACTGCACCAAATTGAGGTTATGCCAAGGCAGATCACAGATGATGGTAATAAAGGAAATGACATAACGCTGCATTTGTTATTTGCATGGGCCTCACAAATATACAAACATGATAATTTAGAAAACAAGGTAAAGAGGGAAAAAAGTATTATCATCTCCGCAATAAAGGACGAGGGAATAAGCGTCCAAGTGATTATTAATTTAAACCACCTCTCCGAATTACTAATTCTCCTCAAGAAAAATGGCGAAGCATACAAATGTCTGCAAAGAGCATTTACAATGGAGCAAACCATTTTTGGTGATAATCCAAACTCACACTCTGCCATAACTTCGGCATTGCTTGGAAAGTTATGTAATGAATTGGGTAAGCGGGAGGAGAGCATCTTCTATTTTGAGAAATCTATTAAATTCCTTCCTTTTTCAGAGTTGAATGATAATTTCACGCTGGTGAGAATTCCAATCTACAGCCAATTGGCATTGTCCTATTCCATAATGGGCAATCACGAACAAGCGATATTCTATTCCGAGAAAAGTTTATCTCTGAGTACAGATTTAGCTACGAGGACTGGCGTGAGAGTAGACTGTTTCGTTTTAGCCGTAATGGCATCAATTTGGTTAAATTCGGGAAAAATTGAAATGGCGATGGAATGTGCAAGAAAAGAAGACGAAACTTTAACAAATTGTAAAGCAAGTGAAAGGACACAAGTTGTAAAGACATGTTTTGCTGCAGTGACCTACAGTTATTTGGATAAAGCTCAGAAGGCAAAAATCTTACTCTACCGGGAACTCGAGAAAGCACGAGAATACAAACAACTTTACCTGAAAACTCTTGGAGATATATGTTGGTTTCATGGTTCGACAAGCGAGGCAGAACAACATTATAAGGAGGCCTTATTAATTCAAATAATTGAAAATAACCCTAAACTAGAGATTGTATCAACATTGTTAATTCTCTCCAAGATTGTATGATTGAGAACGAAAAGTCTTCCGAAGCCGTCAACTGTCTGGAAGAGCTGCAAAAAATCTTTCTGATTTGAATGACAACGATGAAAAATTTGATTTCCTAAACGAAATCGCTAAGAGGTGGGAAAGTCTTGAAGACTACAACCGAGCTGAGATGTACCTGAATAAAGCCCTCGAATTGTGCGAAAAATCTGTGTTAACTTCGGGGATGGAGTTGCGACGTGAAATAGATCTACACGTTAAACTGGGGGATCTGCTTGAAAAAGTCAACTCTTTGTCTGGGGCTTGGGAGAGTTCAATAACGAAGGAACACGACGTGAAAAGGACCCAACGAAAGCACTATGATCAAGCCTATGATTTGTTGGAACAATATTTAGTGACAGCCAGGTTTAGCCGCAGTGTCGGTGATCTGGTTATTCATCTGGCACAGAAGTTTATTCCTTTCGACTTGCCAAAAAGTGAGGAGTTGTTATTGAAAATTACGAAGTTTAACGAAGAAATTTTGGAAGACTCGAGTTTGGAAAACTTCAACGAGCTATCTTCGTCCATACTTTTCACTCAATATATGGTCGAACATGAAAAAGATCACTTCGAAGAAGCCTTGGAATGCTTTCGCCGTTCACAAAAAATAGAGCTTGAAATACATGCTTCAGATCCATTTCACTGGCACATCGGAAGAATTTTTCACACGCGTGACCTTTTACTTCTAAATATACACGACGCGTACAGAGATAAGCTGGAAATGATCAAACAGGATATTCTCGAAATCTGGAAAAACATGAGCAGAAGAAAGAAAAGCCAACCACGAGTGTGGAAAAAGCCAACTGCTTGGTACACATGGCATATTTATGTATCTATTTACACGATTACAAAAAAGCCGAAGAATTAAATGAGATAGCCTTTGAAATTTTCGAAACTGCTGAAGGACGCAAGGATCGCCAATTTAGAAAGTCTGGTCTAAAATGGTGCACTGTGACAAATATGACTTTGGATTACGTGAAGCAAAGGCAAGCACAAAACGAACCTGTTACAACAGACGAATTGATTAATCTCCGCGGAACAATTCTTACACTTATTCCTCATGACAAGGCATCAACGATAATTAGCAAACAAATTGTTTCCAATTGTTGCAACGCTTTTGATGAATTTGAAAACAAGAACTGCATCTTTTTGTTAAAAGCAACAGAGGAAGTAACACAGGAAGATCAAGAGCGCTCAATTTTTAAATGCTCAAGATTTTCACGTGATGAGCCTGGCCAGAACCAAGAAACAGAATATTCCACAAACACGCCGCGAATGAAACCGACTCTTGAATTAGAATACGATAACGCTCGCTTGTTGGCAGGATCTATTCTATCTGACTGTAATCACAGTTACTTAATAAGATCGACGGAGAACTATTTTGTTTTTTCTTTGCTTGAATCGTTGTCAAAAATGCCTTCCTGCGTCAATTTCTTTATAAAAGAAGCAGAAAACGCTAAAAACAAGAAGGACATTCACCAGATGATTGTTTTTCTGGAACTAGCCTGCAGCCAGGCGTCGGTTCCCGAAAGTGAGGCAGAAATTTCTAAATTGGTCGGAGAGTGTCAACTATACCTGCAGAGTTACAGAATGGCAGAGATCAGCTTTAAAAAAGCAGCAGACTTTTATCGATCTGCAGTAGATTCATCATCGAAACTCGATCATAAAGTCTTTTACATGGAGAGTTTGATTGGTGTGGCCAAGCTCCGAATGCTTTGTAATGACTTGGAAAATGCATTTTACGCATGCGAGGAAGGCTTAGGGATTGAACCTCAATTGATGACATCTCCATTATTGGAGAAGAGAATTGAGCTGCTTTATTTAGCTGTAAGATGTACGCATCAGCTGAGTTTAATTTCCCCAGAAACTTGTGAACAGCTCTCGGAGAGATGCGATAGAATTGTTGGCTTAGTAAAGGCTAACATTCTTCTGGAATCTGATATGATATCAAAAGATGATGTAACATTGCTCGATTTTACAATGAGTGTAATTCGAGCATCGCTTACCTTCCGTTATGAGGAATCAGAAGAAAAGCAAATGCGACAGAGAGTAAATCAGAGTGTGCAAAAAATAACAGAGCACTATAAGGCAACAACACACGTTAACCAACCAATGATCGATCGTCGTGTCTACTCCTGTGTGGGACAAATGTTGCTAATAACAGGTGAAGCCAAAGATGCGGTGATTCCATTAAAAAAATCTTTAGCAACCTACTTTACTCCAGCTTCCAACGGTAGGATTTTACCATTAGACGAGATCATCCCATTGTTGGATGCAATTACAGCAACCAAAATAGCCTCATCATCCGCACAAGAATCAAACAGCACGTTCCAGCAAACCCTGGAGTTATGCAGGGATGAATACCTAAAGGTAAACGACAATCCATTTCCACTCTTGAATTTTTTCCGAAATCTGGGTAATCATTATGTTGACGGAGGAAGGAGTGGGCAAGCCATTATTGCTTATGAAGCTGGTTTAGAAGTCGTCCAAAACCTGATCTTAGACGCTACAGACCAAGTGAACGCTCGGCGTGAAATGCTGCTGCACCTTGCCAATGTCCACAGACTTCAAGCTTTAGGAAACGCAGGAAAAGGCGAAGTGGAAGAAAGTCGTTTGGCAGAAAACTACTACAAGTTTGAAAATGGCAATGGGACAGAAAAGAGTAGTATTCATAAATATATAATGTATGCTAACTTTTTGTGTGACAAAGAGCGCTTTGAAGAAGCAATTGTCGTGCTAAATCAAGCAATTGAAGCAGACGACAAGCTGTGGTCAACAACCGTCATTTGTTCATTTTCACAACGAGTTCTTTATGGATCAGATGTTAAAAACTACATTGAATCTGACGGTGAACTGCTTACAAAGATGGGAAACTTGGCGTATACAACACTAGTTCGCGCATATGTACAACTCGGAAACAGAAGAAAGGCATGCAAAGCGCTGGACACACTGATAAAAAATGGCGAAGATTTGCCGGCCAGTATATTCTACACAACATCTTGTCTTTCACATCTTATTGGCTTCTGCCAGAAATATTTACTGTCGCTTATTAAAGATCCCTTGAAATTATCATTCGACGATTCAGAATTTCCACTGTCGCCTAGAAATTTGGCGAAATTGTACCACGAGTTGGGTGAATACGAACAGACGCTTAATTTTTGTGAACATTTTAGCGCATTACAACCAACTAACGAAACAGAATATTTGAACAAGCTTTCGGGTTTGCGTCTTACAGCAGATGCATTGGTTATGGTGGGGAGAGGCGATGAATCTATTTCTTTTTACCGTGAGTCTCTTCTGACGCTTGATCTGTGTGATGGGATTCTTGACAAATCATTTGATGAACAACACGCTATTATTTCTCAGGTCTCATTTCCTGAATCAAGATACGTTTACCTGGCACTGGGGAGAGTGATGCTGGAACACCAAGATAAGATTGATGATGCAATAGCATGCTACGAGCATTGTGTAGGCCTGGATCCTAGTGACGACACCTACCTAGACTCAGTGGCAACTCTGACGGATCTTTATCAAACCAAAGCTTTGACAAATGGTAAAGAAGATAAGACGATCTACCAGAAGTGGATGGACAAAGCTCAAGAGTGTTTCCAGAAACTTGTCGGCAAAAACGTAAAAATGACGTCATTCCTTCAGACCACCTTTGCCTCATTTCTTCTCCGAACTGAACAATTTGCCGAAGCCATTTTCCTCTTGGAGCAGTTGCTTGTTGGTGAAACAAACTCTGTGATCGTTTCCAACCATGTTGACATACCTTTGTCTGGCGTTCACATGGCGAGAGAAATTAAGGCAAGAGGGAAAGTTTGTGTGCCAGAGAAGGTTGAAATATACTATCTTATTGCGCTGGCGTATTTTCAATGTGGTAAAATTGATAAAGCACAAGAATCTGCGCTGCAAATGGAGGAATATGTCGAGAATATATCGTCTACACCATATTACCTGATTAGTCGTTCCTTACTTGCGTATGCGTACAAAGAGACTGGAAACGAAAGAAAGGCAATGGAAATATTAAAGACGGTACTGAAAATTGAACCAGATAACGTGGCTGTGAAACTGGCGTTGGAAGAATGTGCAACTGTTGAAGAAACAACATCAAGTTAAAATTAACGTTTAAGACGATTTACTATTTAATAAAAATCGCTACCAGGGCTCTGAATGTTTTTGGGGGAATAGCCACGCAAGCGCGTTCAAGTGAAGACACATCCCTACAGGCGACTTCTAGGATTTGTAATTGCGCACCAAAGAACGCCCCTAACTCCCTCTTGTCCAGCCTGGACTACGCCTCTGGTCAGAGTCGGGGATGAAACATTTAGTGGCAGAAATGAGGAAAAAAAGAACTATGTCAATAACCCGACATTAAACCTTGGTGCAAGTATTGCACTACAGGCCTCGTTTGGTTATTTTAATAAACTTGTCAAAATAGCTTCAATTTATTGCCGTATCCATTCCTTCAATAGTTGCATAAGACTTTGAGGTGCCTATAATAATAAATCCGGGACTGGACAAAAACTATCTGTTTTTCAAAGTTAGTACTAGAATATGCGTAACGTTAACTGTAATACTGATAATTTTTTCTCGTAGATTTCAGTATATTTTGTGCTGTAATGATAATTAGAGTGATAATTATCACTTTAGCTTTTGTGTCAATAAATTATGCTTGAAGTAAATAAGTAATTCTGTATAAGTAGCCAATAGCTTTCTACCGACAAATTCATGCAATTCTTTTCTAATGGATTTAAAAGACGATTAAAAAAAGGCAACGTTCTTCTGAAAGGTTTTCGAAGAACTCGAGAAATCGTTGCATTTGATTACTGGATTTGAAGGGTGAATCATCATTGGTTTATAGCGTGGTAGGTATAATTGTTTTGGTTTTAATTCATCTTCGCGCAGTAAGATCGAGGAAAGGAATATATTATATGTTTTGTTTCTCGGCCTGGGTTGAATGAGTGAATTTTTTCCCAGCACTGCCTGCCTTTTAGGGTGGGGTCTGCGGGCAGGCTAAACACTGCAATGTTTTGAGAAAATTTCGATCTCGAAAAAAGCTGCTCCCATGACTGTTTCCAATGTTTCCCATGAGTATTTCCAAAGTCGTCTCAATAGCTATCATTATGCCAGTTGCGGTCAATGAAGAGATGATTATTTAAGACTTATTGACTGATCTGGAGGAAAACCCATGGTGGTCGAGGGTCCACAAAACATGATGTTTCGCGAGGAGATTAGTCAATACTGTAAACAAGGGCTGAAGGGCGTATAGGAACGTTTTTAATTTTAGGGCGGCCAAATCTCACGAGGATCCACCATGGTTGGCGTCCAAGGGAGAAAAATTTTGTTAAATTTGGAAAATTGAGTAGCACGGCCCTAGGCCCCTGACTGTAAGTATTTTATTATAAAGCAAGCTTCAAAGGAAACAATTAGCTACGGATGGAAAAACGCAAGAAAAACGTAAGAAAAACTAATGGAGAAACTTTTAATTTTTAGAAAATAAAAAAAAGAATTCGGCTGAGTTAAAAAGTAGTATGTCGCGTGGTGTGACGCTGCACCAAAGCTTCCGCTTTTATTAATCCCCGGTGGTTTGTACATTACCCCCCGCGCAAACTGGTTCAAACCAGCATGACAAACAAAATTTTGCGGTAAACATTTGGATCCCTCTGCCTTTCACGTGACGCGTACGTAGTTTTAACCAATACGTTTCTGGAAAAGATGAAATTTGAAACATCTCTGTACTATAATGGTTATAACCGTTAACTTGGATCCTGAACCACTCATTTTCCTTGCGTAATCGGTTACAATTAGGATTTTATTTTTGTAAATAAATTTTTATTTTAAATAAATTTTTATTATACCACATGTGAAATATATATATATATATATATATATATATAGAATTAACTGCACTATGACATTTAAACGACGAAACTCCGCATTGTCAATAACAATTTAAGTAAAAATCACAGTCGTTCCCAACTTGGCCTTGTAGCTCAGACGGTAGAGCATCGTTCTAGAAATGCGAAGGTCGCGGGTTCGATTCCCACCGCGGTCAAGTAGAATTTTCTGCTTGCCCGGTTGGTTATACTTGTGTAGAGGAACATATACACCTTACATATAATATATATATATAATATATATATATATATATATATATATAATATATATATATATATATATATATATAATATATAATAAATATATAATATATATATATATATATTATATATATATATATATATATATATATATATATATATTCATAAAAGACATGCATAATCTAATGAAACACTACAAACACGAAGCTTTGAAGTGTGTGACGTCATAGTGTGATACGACTTTTTTAGCGTAATAAATAATCGTATCATACGTTATGACGTCACACCAATGGCGAAGACATCAATGTCCCAAAGCAGCGGGAATGTGAAATCACAGTTGATAGAATAAACATGGTTTGGAGACCTAAAACTACATTTAACATATTTATCATGTCAAGGTTGTGGAGCTCAGCAAGACAAATGCTATTGGTTAGTTTGGCTAATATACAATAGACACGTGACGAGAAAAGGAACCGTTTTTTGCATAAAGCTGGACAATAACATAGGTAATGAGTTGTATTGTACTTTTATTTAGTCTCCAAACCATGTATATTCCGTTAACTGTGGTGAAATCGACACAAATTAAAGCGAACAAATTAAAGTTGTAATGTTCATTCTTTTAAATAATTGATAAAACAAATATTGAATTCAGTTTTCACATGATATAAAAAATTATCAAGCCTCAGTTTGTCATTATCACAAACTTCGGCTTGATAATTCTTCATATCATGTTCAACCTCATTCAATAATTGTTAATGGTCGATCGCTGTTGAACTTCGTGGCCGTGGGATGTCCTGTTTTCCTGGAAGATTAATTTGGTATTCCATGTAAAAATGAACTTCCTTTTGGAAGGAAGTCACATGATGTACGAAAGACAAGATGTCATTAGCTCTGTTTACACTACACTCAATTTATTGGCACGGCACGGCTAAATTCGGCACCCGTAACCAATTTTATTAATATTCAGGCTACCAAAACAAAGGCCGAGCACAGATGAAATGGGTAAGGACACCCGTTTTAGCCGTGCCGTGCCAATAAATCGAGTGTAGTGTAAACGGGGCTCATTATTACAAATCCTGTTTATATAATGAAGTCCACCGAAGAAACATTTTATAATGTCTTTGAATCTTGTCTACTAGAGAGATCGCTAAAATATTCATGTAAGAGTTACATTTTTTCAAAGAAAACTATTCATTATATATAATTCGTAGGCTGCGTGAGACAAGTCACAAGATCTATAAAATACAACTCGCAATAAAATAAACATAATGACTTCGCTCGCTTTCACATCAGTCCTGATGTAATCCTTCAACAATTTTTCGTATTTAATATCATTACTAATAACTATGATATGTACGCGACTCTTTATGTTGCACTGAGGTAGATGTTTTTGTACAGCTTGCATACTCCAATATGGCAAAAACATTGTACTTGCAATAGCGCAATTTTACAGCAAATCCGTTTGTTTTAATCTAACCATTTTCGAAACGAACGTCGTAGATTTTAGAAAGCCAATATCGTTTATTTGAATGTGACGATGAGGAAGGCTCGTCAGTGTCTAGACTAGTGAGGAATAATTTAGGCGGATAAACTCTGCAAAAGCCAAGATGCAGTGATTACAAGGCAGTGGTATTCGACTCTCCACTAAATTTATTCAGAAAGGGACTATTAATTTATAACGTTCGCCAAGTAGTGCATTCTATCGAATGGACTAACTATTCTTCTATAGCATAATATAGCCTATAGTGGTAGAAACTATCAAACTCGGATGCTTATTCCTAGTCGTCTATAGTTAATAGCCTAAAAGCAGCTAGGAGGTGTATATCTGTAAGGTTCAAATTTGACATATGAATCATTCAATATTTTGTGATAATATATCATTAATTAGAAAGGTTAAGATACCCCGGTTTTGGTATACGGGTACGGGTAGGCTTAATTTGTTCATTGGAATTCCTTGTTGTTTGCACGTTCCATGATACAAGTCATGCTTGCCTCAACAGTCTAAAGTCTGTTGGAAATGAGTTGTCTATTTAATATTCGAAAAAATTGGGAAACACTGATGAAAATTTTTTGAACAAAATTCTACCAAATCATTACGTACATCCGGGCTAACATGAGATGCGCACGCACCGCCGTATGATCAGTGTACTTCACCTTGCTGTGGTGGTCAGTCGCTTGAAATTTGTTTTCCCTTTTATGTTACGATTTTCTTCCATCTTAGGTAAGTATTCTTTGGTAATCGCTTGCATTCAGTCAAGCGGATTTTACATTACGGTAGTATTTGGACGTTAATTCCAAACTATCTCCTAATACAGAAATCACGCTAAGCTTTGAAGTTCTATTTAAATTTTGCAGTGTAGCGAGTTACACTTGAATGGTTTCAGCGACGCGTCGTTGGCTATAACTCTCAGTCGAATACCTTGTGTATACTATTGTGTTTGTATAAACGCGTTTATACCGTTGTGAGAAAAGCAAACTACTGTGGACGTGTCCACGCTATTTACTCTGGTTGAAATTCTGAAATTTCTGATTATACCTAGAAATGACGGAGAGTCAAAATACTAGTTCCGAATCAATGCCTTCTCTCTCACGAATGAAAGCTTTGTTCTCTGACCTGTTAACTGAGACAAAGCAGGATATCCTAGTTGAAGTCAAGCAGTCCATCGACAAAATCTATACCGATTTTGAAGTTGTTGATCAAGAAATTCCACCTATAGAAGATGATAATATTTCTATGACACAGTCATCTGAGCGAGCAGAGGAGACCAGCTCTCGGCGTCAAATAATCGCTCAAATCGATCAATTGGCTACTCCTGGGACGTCTACGGATACCAAGGGAGTCAAAGCCCTTACTTTGGAATTCAGTACAGCGGAAAAAACGGCAGCAGCCGTGAATAGTGATTTAGCTGAGTTAATCAATGGTTTGATAAATGACAAAGTGCCCAAGGAGAAACTCAACCAGCTTCAAGAAAAATACCTTCGGCCAGAGAATTGCCCATATTTGTTACCACCAAAGATTAACAAGCAAATCTGGCAGCAGCTCCGCCAAGAAACGAGAAATTCAGATTCTGCCTCAGAAATCCCAGGGCCTCTTAATGGGGGCATTTACGCACTCGTCCAACTCTGTAGTGAGATGCAAGGGCGACCAATGGATACGCTCATCCATGTCCTGTTGCTCGCTGCCAATAGGGATGTCAACTTAAAAAGAAGAGATTCACTCCGCCCAGACCTGAATAAGCAGTTTCGAGCCTTGTGCAATCCTTCGACACCTATTTCTACATTTTGTTTGGAGATGAGCTCAATAAAGAAGTGGAGGAATTATCTAAGGCCAACAAGTTGAGTATGAAAGTTCATCAGAAGCAACGTTTTGTGCCCTACAGGTCTCTCAATGTCACGTCCCCAGTCTCGTTCGGATTCAAACCGTTCTGGATTAAGAAATACCGGACAGTCTCGTCCTTTTTTGGGGGCAGGCCGGAATCAATCGAAACCACCTCCACCACCGTTCCGATCCACCAAGAACAAAATGTAACGCCTATGTGTGCTGAAGTAAGTAAATTATGTAAATTGTGTGTAGATCTTATTTCAAAGCAACCACCTTTCAGAGCTGGGGGTATAAAATATTGTGTCCACGAGTGGACTGATATTACCAGTGATCCATTTATTTTGGATGCGATATCACATTGTCATATTGACTTTGATCAGATACCTGATCCTGTGATTAATTCGACTCGTCATTGTAACTCTTTCAGTCCAACTGAAAAACATGTCATTGACAATGAGATCGGAACATTTTTAAGTAAAGGCATTATCAAATCTTCTGTTCCAACCCCAGGTGATATTGTGTCCCCATTTTTGTTACCCCTAAAAAAGATGGGTCGCATAGAGTCATTTTTAATCTGAAACGCCTAAACGAGTCTGTATCCTACCATCATTTTAAATTGGATACCTTGCAGACAGCAATTCAACTTGTACAGCCGGGGTGTTTCATGTCAACTCTCGACCTAAAAGATGCCTATTATTCAATTCCAATTGCTGAGGAACATCAAAAATATTTGAAATTTTATTGGAAAAATATTGTATACATTTACATGTTGCCCATGGGACTATCAAGTAGTCCTCGATATTTACTAAGGTCATGAAACCTATTTTTGCAACTTTACGGAGGCAGTTTGGCCATGTCTGCCTCAATTATATTGATGATTCTCTTTATATTGGTATTTCGGCCTCAGATTGTGCGGAAACCACATGCATGCCATTGAGCTTTCGAAAGTTAGGATTTAGAGTTCATCCTGACAAATCTGTCATTGTTCCAACTCAAACAATAGAATTTTTAGGTTTTATCATTAATCTATTAAATGACAGTGAGTCTTTCTGATAGAAAAAGAAACAAATTACATACATTGTGCATGTCTGTCATTCCAGCAGGGAAGCAATTTACCATCCGTGAAGTGGCATCATTTATAGGAAAATTGGTGTCTTCGTTTCCGGGAGTGAGTTTGGTCCATTGCATTACCGGTGTTTAGTAGCAGACAAAGAGCATCATCTTAGATTGTGTTCGGGTAACTTTGATGCTAAAATGACTCTTTCTCAGTCTAGCATATCTGAAGTGCAATGGTGGCTGGGCAACATTCATTCAGCCGTCAAACAAATTACTCATCCCCCACCAGATTCTGTTCTTTACACTGATGCTTCTAAACTGGGATGGGGTGCCAAGCTCTCTGAGGGGGCGAAACTGCTGGGCTTTGGTCTACATCAGAATCAGCTCTCCATATCAATATTCTTGAATTGTTAGCAATAAAATTTGCATTGTTGTCCTTATTTAGTTCAAAGTCCAACATTCATATTAAAATAATGTGACAATACTACTGCGGTAAACTATATTTCGGCCATGGGAGCTCTAAGTCTGTTGAGTGTAATGCTCTTGCTCAGGATATATGGCAATGGGCAATTGAGCGTAACATATGGCTTTCAGCAGCACACCTTCCTGGAGTTTCAAATGTTACTGCTGATCATTTGTCTCGTGAGTTTAATCTAGACCTTGAGTGGATGCTTTCGAGACACGTCTTTTGCAAAATCGTTAGTATATTTGGGCAACCACAACTCGACATATTCGCCAGTCGACTTAATTGTCAGACCCCAGATTATGTTGCTTGGAAACCCGATCCACAGGCCAAATTTGTAGATGCGTTTAGCATCATATGGTCGGATATATATTTTTATGCTTTTCCTCCATTTTGTCTTTTGGCTAGGTGTGTACAGAAGATAATCCTGGAACAAGCCTCAGGAATACTTGTCATTCCATTATGGCCAACCAAACCCGTGTTTTCTCAAATCCTTCATCTATTAATCGACACTCCGCGGATAGTCAACGCCAACAGTCGCACATTGGTTCATCCTACGCTGACGACTCCACACCCGTTACACAACAGATTAAACCTATTGGTATGCAAATTATCAGGGAACGCCTGCAAAGTTCGGGACTTCCAGCAGACATTGTCAACGTCCTCATGTCCTCCTGGCGAGAATCTACTAATAAACAATACAGCGTCTACATCAACAAGTGGTTTTGTTTTTGTCGTGAACAAGAAATTGATCCTTTGCACCTCTCTGTAAAGTACGTTCTTCAATTCTTACAAACTTTATTGGGACAAGGTTTAGGGTATTCGACCCTCAACATTGCGCGATCTGCGATCTCCAGCCTAGACGTAAATGCTGCTGGTAATCATATTAACCCAGTAGGACAACACCCTCTTGTGTGTAGATATCTTAAAGGTGTTTTCAACCAAGCCAAACCTGTTCCAAAGTATAACACGATCTGGCCAGTTGACAAAGTGTTACTTTTCTTAAAAACCTTGTGGCCTTTAGAAACGATTACCTTGAAGAGTCTTACTCTTAAGTTAGTCATACTGATTGCGCTTACAACCGGACAACGATGCCAAACACTAACATATCTGGACATGTCTCCAGGCAATATCCAGCGAGATGACAACTGTTTTAGTTTCAAGCTTACAGAACATATCAAACAAGACCGACCAGGAAATGTTTATGGAACTCTTCGTCTTTATAAATACACTGCCCCGAAATTGTGTGTATATACAACTTTAAAGTGTTATCTGCTTCGAACCGCAACACTCAGAACTTCACAGAAACTGTTGATTTCTTACATCAAACCTTATCAAGCTGTTACATCTAGTACTATTGGTCGGTGGATCAAGGTATTGTTACACGATGCGGGTATAGATACTCAAACATTCTCGGCTCATAGTACGCGAAGTGCGTCCACCAGTATAGTAAAGCTTCCGCTTTTGTTTCGGCGGATGTAATCCTAAAAACTGCGGGTTGGACTGACGAATCGACTTTTCGTATATTCTATAAGAGGCCTGTCGCTATTACGGATCAGATGAGTAAAGCAGTGTTAGGCTAATTTCTAGTGCGTCACATTATGTAATTTATTTCATATCATGATGTGTATGTTAATGAAGTCTCATTAATATTGTCATTGGTAACATTTGTGTTTTGTGCTTTGAAGTCTCATGTTAGCCCGGATGTACGTAATGATTTGGTAGAATTTAACAATTAAACGAGACTTACCTTAAGTTGAAGTTTGATTATAATTCTACCAAATTATTTTAGTACAGAAGGGTTAACATGCCCAGTTATACCCAACCCATCCCTTACTCTTCATCGATATGTCAACCAAGCTCGTATTCACCTATACTGATCGATGTGTTTACGATCAACACAAATGTTGTTTTGTTTTAAAGACTGATCATACGGCGGTGCGTGCGCATCTCATGTTAACCCTTCTGTACTAAAATAATTTGGTAGAATTATAATCAAACTTCAACTTAAGGTAAGTCTCGTTTAATTGTTAAATTTTAGGCTATTTTTACATATCAAAATTATAATTTCCTTTTTTCATGTTCAAACTTTTATTTCACATTTTACAATTTCGATTTTAATGAGTGCGGTGACAAGTACGGAAATACCTTAATTGCTTCCTGTAGTCTGGAAAAATGGCCAACGCGTGGCCTAGTATACCTAGTTTTATTTCGGACAAGATTGAATATGATAACAACCTGATTATTAGAGAACATTTACGGTATCATAATGCAGGAAGGTATAAATTGTTAAATGCCATAAATTAAATTTCCAGTAACGAAAAAATAATCCAATAAATTAAATCTAACAAGAGCAGGCACTATATCTTTCAAATATCCAGCTTTTACAGTTCATACCTACCTACATGAATTATGATAATTCACATGCATTATTCCGTAATTATGATAAATGTATAATCTAATTATCATTGTTGTGATTAACAGCAGCAGGGCCACGAGTTCGCAATTTTTCCAGACCACTTGGAGGATATCAAATATTTTACGTACTTGTCACCGCACTCATTAAAATCGAAAATGCAAAAGTGTAAAATAAGATTTTGAAAATGAAAAAAAGGAAAATTAAATCTTTGAAATGTAAAAATGTGAAATGAAAGATCGAAATTGTAAAAACGTAACAATTTAAAATCGTCGGGCTTCTGTACTTAGCCAAGCCTTTGAATTATATTAAATATTAATGCTCAAGTACTAGTCTTAATTTATAAAAGACCTTGTTTCTGAGGACCTTGCAACTTCGATATGAATCCCTCGGAAACCATTGCGGACGTCAAATAGTTCAAAGTAGTCGATTTCTTTATATGCATGTAAACGGCGGTTTCGATGAAGTCATCGGGTTTTCGAAAAGATATACAGGGTGTCCCAAAAAAACGAAAACTATTGAAATCACCCATAACAATGTTGTTACGCAAGGCTTCATAGTGATTGAGATACGCATATAAAAATAGCCATAAAAATAGAAGTAGCAAGAGCATGACAGGGATTAGTGATTAAGTTTTGCCACAAGATGCCTGAGTAAATATAATTTCGGCCCATTCGCAACCATTAATCACATTTCCTTTCATGCATGACATTTCGTGGGATTGAGTTAAGTAGTAAGGTGAAAATATCAATCATCCTGTCAGAACGTGCGCATCTGGATCAACAGTCGTATGTCGTTGCCAAGTTTAACTTTCATAATTGAAAATATGCATGCTCGAGGCAGCTGCGAAGCTCTTATGTCAATCAACTGTGTTTTTTATAATGCGCGGTCGAGCATTTTAAGGGTTACGTCAGAGAAAGTTTAAATCGATTAAAGTAGTAGTATAAATAGTTAAGTTATAAAATAAGGTTCACAGAAACAATGTTTGATAATTTTAATGCATGTTGATGATAAATATTTTAAGTTGTGAACATTTTTAAGTATTGATCGATTGAGCAGAAGACCAACTCGACTAGTGCGACAACGCCTTAAACAAACAAGATATGAGAGCTGGAACGAGCTTCTAATGCCAACCCACATTTCTAACTAACAACGCTGATTGGTTGGATAAGGATCAGCCCACTTTGGTTGATGACGTTTACAGTTGTCCCTCAACCATTACTATAAAAGGGCGTGCACAACACCCCAACCTTCAGTGGACTAGCTTAGTAAAAAGCATATGAAACGTTAGAAAGCTCAACCTTTACAGAACCAACGACCGAAGACAAGAACGCAAAACGACGAAGATCGAGAAGTAGAGAAGAGAAGAACGGAGAAAAGAAACTGAACATTATTGAACTGTAGTAAACCCTTGTAAAAGATCTCCTACCTCGCGTATAGAGAAAATAAAGTCTTTATAACAATGTAATTGTTAGAGTTTGAATGCCTAAGGGACCCACAGGTGTGTAAATGTTTGCCATAAGCACTTTTCATGCATGCATATGATGCAGTAGAATTTGCTCGTACGCGAAAATGATATTTATTAACAATATTTAAATGTGAATCTCTAACAACATGACCTTCGACATGTCCCCTTTCTCTAGCAACACAAAGCATTTAGCATTTTACTGATTGCATTAAATCCCCACGGGCTAAAATTCGTGCACACGGCATTCAAGTTTTAACAATGAGTGATTTCAATAGTTTTCGGTTTTTTTGGGACACCCTGTAGATGTGGCCAGACGTTTCAATTGCCCAATTTATTTTCAATGATAAGAAATAGTCCGGTTGTAAGTTTTTCTTTCTGTTTTATCTTCTTGCATTGAAGTCAGACAATGTTGACGGCACACAAATAGAAGTATTGTATTACATAAACCATTTTTATATGTTCACGACAATTGCGACTAAATGGAAACCATGCAAGCAAAGAATAGTTCTTACTGTCCGTCTCCCCTATCTTTGCTGTACCAGTGAAAAAGCGTTCTCCAGGCCTGAGTGTCCGCACAGCTGGTGGTTGAGGTTCACCATAAAAATAAAATTTTAGCTATCTTACTTATGCTGAACGGAATACAATTCTTTTAGGTTCAACTCCAAGACAAATTTCTTTAACGCAGGTATGAATGTTCTGTCTACGTATGCAGTGAATTCACAGGCGCGTGACGATCAGAAAGCCCTCTTACTCTGCAGAATAAGAAAGAGCAGACCGGAATGTCCAATGCAGAACTGACCAACATTATCCGAAATATCGAGGGAAAAGTCTACAGAGAATTAAGCAATTTTAGAAGCGAAATTAAAGATTTAAAATCCAACCTGAACTCAGAAAAAACATGGCGTGCCACAAACATAACGTCGCCGGTAAGGACTGTGATCAATCCAATACAGCAATTAGGGAATTCCTTATTGAGGAAAATGCCTATCTCAAAGAACAGAATTAGAAACTAAACGATGAACTTAATAATTATAAATGCATAGCTTCAGATTTAAACATGAAAGTTAGGCCTAGGTAATACGTCGCATTTTGGTCGCGTCGAATGCAATTCAAACAATAGATAATGAGATGATAAACCTCATTAAGTTTCATTATCATCTCATTATCTATTGTTTGAATTGCATTCGATGCGACCAAAATGCGACGTATAACCTTGGCCTAAAGAGCAAGAAGATCAAAATAGCAGCTTAACCATGGTTATGAAATTAATAAGTAATGAGCAAGCAAATATTTGTGAACAAGATCCATAAAAATTAGCATATAATAATAAAAGGATTTCTCAACAACAAGCACCCCACAGCAACAAAAGCGACAGGAAAAGCGACAACAACAGCCTAGTCATTATCAGCAACGAAGTGGAACTATTAATCATCTAATCCCTGAAGCAGGAAATACTCAGACTGAAGCGAGTGAGAAAGAAGTAATCCCTGAAGCTGGAAATTCTTTCAAAAATACTCAAAACGAAGCGAGTGAGAGAGAAGTACAAGTTGTCAAAGTAGACGAACCTGTTGAAACGGCTCAAGAAACGTAAGTTATTGAAGTAGAAAGGCCTAATGGTGCCCCTCGGAAAGAAACAAATGGGCAACGTCTCGACAAGAATCTCGACAAGCCAGGCGATAAACCGAAGTGAGTATTAATCACTGGTGACTCAATGATTAAAAAAAATGTAGACACCCGAAAGTTCTGCAAAAAAACAGTACATGAACGATCCTTCCCTAGCTGGTAAAGGAATCGAAGAATTCGACGACCAAATAGACAAATACATATGAATACCGAATTATCGCATATAATTATTCATGCCGGCACAAATAATCTGCCGTCGGAAAGCATTGGTTCGTGTACTCGGAAAATTCAAAAGCTGGTTTTGAAAACCCAGAGGAAATTTCAAAATTCTAAGATTGGCATCTCTAGCCTTATACACATGCAGAGAGGATATAAATATGTCGGCTAAGCTATTGGAGCTCAACAAAAAGTTGAAGGAGATGGTTGATAACGATGGCTTTGTTTATATTGATAATTCATATATTGATGGAACGTGCCTTAAAGGTTGTAAATTACACTTGAATGCAAAGGGATCAGCTTATTTAGCTAGTAACTTTATTAAATTCATTAGATCATCGGGAAAACGAATGTCGCAGCAAACGGGTATTCTAAACCCTATACACCAGCTGGGTGAACTTTTACCCCGACTAGCAACTCAATCAATGACTGTCCCACAACAAAAGAAACCTTATCGATAGACACTAAAACAGATGATAATCCAGGTAGGACGTGTCAATCTCCAACGACAGGTGAGTTTGATTCTACCTTGCATTGCGTCGCTAAATTAAAAGGCCTAAAAATTGCTAGCCTAAATGTTAATAGCCTTTTGAAACATATTGATGAAATCAGATATTTCTTATTCAATTTCTCGTTTGACATTTTGTCTATAAATGAATCCAAAACGGAGGATTCAGCAATGGATGGTAAAATAAGTGTCTCCGGTTTTAACGTGTTAAGGAAGGACCGTAATAGGGCTGGAGGCGGTGTGGTGTTGTATATTAGAGATAACCTATCCTATACGGATAGGAATGATTTGGTGCCAGATCGTCTTGAAATGTTGTGTGCAGAAATTACTCGCCCCTTGCCTGCACATGGTATAGCCCCCAATTTCAAGCCTAAGCTTATTTGATGACTGTGATGCATTTTTTCAAAAATATGAGTCCGAGAATAAAGAATTAATCATAATTGGTGATATTGTGATGTTATGAAAGCCTCACCAGCAGATTCCTATACACAACGGCTTAACTTTTTGTGTTCTCTTTATCAACTTGACCAATTAATTAACAAACCTACAAGGGAGAATAACATTTCGGCGACATTGATTGATCTAGTTCTGACGAATGCTAAAGAAAACATTTCGACACCTGGTGTTATTAATGTGGGGATGTCCGATCATTATCTGATTTACGCGGTGAGGAAATTCACAGTCCCAAAACGTAAACCCGCTGTAAAAGAGGTTAGGGACTTCATATTTTATTTTGGACTTAGTAAGAATCCCCTGGCAAGTAATTGAACAATATAATAATGATCCCAACGAATGCTTGAGGGTATGGAAATCTCTGTTTCATGAGATATTAGATATGCATGCGCCGATCCGACATAAGCGCGTAAAAGGAAATTCTGTCCCATGGATCACTCCGGAAATAAAACACATGATGAGAAACAGAGATTATTGCAAAAAATGCAATAAAACATGCTTCACAGTCACACGTACTGGGAAAACTATCAATTTCTGAGAAATAAAGTGAATGTTGAAATGCAAAAATTGAATCTAAATATTTTCATGATACAATCACTGAATGTACTAATAGGAATGATCCTAAAAAGAACTAGAAACGAATTGATTATTTATTGGGTAAGAATGATAAATCCCACAACGTGAGTGAGCTGTTGGTTGATGATACACCAGTTTCGGATCCCAAATGTATTGCGGATGCATTTAGTAACTATTTTACCAGTATCGGGTCAAAGCTGGTTGCGGAATGTTTTGATGAGTCCTGTGGCAATGAAGATAATCAGCTCATAAACTATAATAGAAGAGTTTTTTAAACCAGCCAGTAGACACTGGTGTTCGCACTTCGCACGTTCTTTTCAACCCAACGACGATTGAGACGTTTTTCCAAAGGATGTTTAATTCGACGTTATATATCTCTGAAAGTGTTGATCAAGGCAACGGACGTTTTATAATATCTTCAAGGGTTTTATATTTAATCACGACTGAATGGACTGATCTTCATTTTTGAATGATCTGACCCCTCGCAGCGATTATCTTTCTATTAGAAGTTCTATTACTAGTTTATCTTATAAATAATGAATTCTAACGAAAAAGATGTCGTTAAAAGTTTGGAAGAGAGATTGAATAGTTGGACATTGACGACGGTAGGAAATAAATATAAACTTTTTGTGATTTACTAATTTAAGTAATTTTTAATTATGGCTAAACCTTCGTTTCAGTAATTCTTTATGAAGCTAGTTAGTAAAAATTAAAAACCTATTTATTATTTAGATGCAAATAAGGCCAAATCAAAACTAATTGTTGAAGATTTAAAAGAACAACTTCATAAAGATTATAAACCATCCTGCAATGCACTCTTTCCTCTATTTATTAAAAAGTATATGAAATACACAAAAGTACGTGAAAAGCTGTTAAAACGAATTGAGAAGTTGGAGGTAGGAATAATGTTTTATATATGTTATTGATGGACAATTAAGTTGTTTATTTATATTAATCATTGGAATGTCACAAAATCTCAAATGATGATGGTGATTCTGATGAAGATTTTAAACTGCCCAAGGCAATTTACAACAAGCTTTATTCATATCAAATTGAAGGTGTGATGTGGTTTTGGAAACTCCATGAAGAGAAAAAAGAAGGAAAATTAGGGGATGTCATGGAATTAGGGAAGACAATCCAAGTGATTTAATTTCTGGCTGGATTGTCCAGAAGTAGCCATGTAAACACTGCGTTGATAGTTATGCCAGTGTCACTTCTCTCAACGACGAAGTCTGTCTCAAAGGAAAACAATTTATTTAAAGAATTCCAATCAGGAGAGTATCGATAAGAATAACAGATAACGAATTTGATTTTTATTTCTCACAGAGAAGGAAGATCTTGATGATCAAGTGACGGAGTGTCATTCCAAGAATCGTGGAGGTGACAAAGAAACACTGCGGCTAAATTAAGATGACCTGGAGAATGATGCAAGTTTGTTGAATGATGATGGAAATTCAAAAAATTTTCAACAAATTCATGTGTCAGAATCATTCATCATAAAGGAAATGCCCATGTGTAATAATATCACTAACTGAGGTAAATTACCCCTGCATGGTCATTTATAATCAAATGTACTATGAATATTTTTATTATTGACTATACGTTTCTATAAAATATGCATTTGTCTGATCACCTCGATGTCACGTGAGCTACCAGAGTTAAAATGTTGCACCTTGGATAATCATCTTAATATTTTTCAAGCTCCCCCATTATTGATGTTACTGTGTGCTGCATTCCCGAAACTGATTCGGACGTTGAGGTAACTGTTTTTCCCATATCGGCAAGTGGAAGTATATCCTCGGATTCAGACTACGACATCAATGATACAATTATTTCCAAACAAAGCATTTGTGATTCTCAGAAGTAACAGAGGAAGTGCAACAGCTCCAACAAATGTAAGTTTAGATAAACCTGAAGAAGTAGAAGGTTAACAATTGTCTGATCATATAAAAAAAATTCTGTACACATTTTATCTAAAACAACTTCTGAATTCATCCTGAACATAAGTTGCACGCTCTCGTTCCAGATAAACGCATGAACGTATTCTCTTCGTAATGATCACCATGTCAACCTAATTCACTGTAAAACTAGTCGTTATAATGACTCATTAAGGTGGCTCCCTAGAGTTTTGTAAAAATTCTCGATAGTAGGTTTGTTGTGGCTAATTAAGCACTAATATTGCAGACTAAAGATCAATAATACTTTTGATTATATTGTGGAGTACGTTAGAGATGAGAAGCTGTTGACGGATTAACTATGAAGGCCGTTGCTATGGAAACAATGAGGTTTCAACATGGCCGCTAATTATAATTTAATTGCAATTATTTCGTGAATCCTTCGGTGAATTTTTTTTATTTTTCGCCGAACGCTTTGCAGGTCATTTAGTAAACGACCGGACAATTTTAAAAGAAAGTTATCGATAGGATTTTTTTTAATTGCGTAAAACCATATTTTCCCCCTTTAATTTTTTTTGTATCGATAACTTTTTCTTAAAATTGTCCTTTCAATTACTAACCATCTGGAAAAAGGTTCAGTGGAAAAAGAAGACATTTCACCGAAGGGTTTGTGAAATAATCGTAATTTAATGATAATTGGTGGCCATATTGAAACGTCATTGTTCCCATGGCAACAGCTTCTATAATTGGCCAATCAATATTTTCTTATTTCGAACATGGTACTCAATACGTTAAAGCTAATTTTAATCTATAGTTTACAATGTTGGTGCTTAATTCTGCATCATCAAACCTGCACTTAAAAAATTCTCAAAACCCTAGGGAGCCACCTTAAAGCAGTTTTTAGAATTTTATGAATTAGCTATGGATTGTCTGTTTTGAACCTTTCTAAATAGTTTTCCTATTATTGTCGTAAATTTCCATTTTTACAATGTATTTGTATATTGGGTATTTTTACTGTAAATAATTCTGTACACTACAGCCCTTGTAAGCTGCTATTCAGATTATTAATAAATTCAATTCAAGATTTCATGCTTTTATTTTCTAGTTATTTTGAAAACCAAAACACCACATGCTGTCCAGAAGGTATAAAGAAATGCCCATGTGTTAAGTAACCAAATAAAGTAAGGGCCTACAAAATGCATGTAAAGACAGGAAGGTATGGATTGACTTTTTGACAGACCAACTTTGTTACAACTTAGCATCAAATGTGGTATAACAACTGCCTAAAATAGACAAAACACTTCTCGACGTTTCGAACTGAGGACCTTCGTCAGGAGAGTTAGTATGGAGCTGCTCCCTGGTTATATTTCAACTTTTTTACAGATACATAAATGAAATAACCCTAAAAATTTGTTCTGCAGGCATTTTGCGAAGGAGAGGGTATTTCAAGCGGCCCTAAACCATTTTTCTGTAGCATAACGCCTCTGTGACAGCGATGAAAGACCACGGAAAAGGATACTCTGTAATTGATCATCAAGATCTTCCTTTCTGTGAGAAATAAAAATCAATTCATTCTCTGCGAATCCTATCAATAGTCTCCTGATTGAGATCAACAACGATGATAAGTTTGATATTTTATCTGATGATCAGTTACAAATGTGATCATTTTCCCAGACTACAAATGGTCAGTCAATATTTACTAAATTCATTTTGTATGTCGCTGTGACTTTCTTTCACACCTTCATCGTTCTCGGAACTGCATTGCGACACTGGCTAATCACGTTCATCAAAGATCTGTAACAAATAAGAATCAATTTGTTATCCTCTTGGTTCTTTCCTTCTTATTTGACAGTTTTCAAAATCCAACCTAGTGGTGGTGAGCAATGGTTGTGAGTTCAAGAATCGTTCTCCAAGACTGCAAATGTTCTGTCTGGAAGAATTTCATTATTCTCGTTATCTGAAATAACCTCGGCGTCTTTACCTGAGGACATACTTCCATTAGGTGTGGTGAATATGTCATCTTCTAAATGGTTTTCCAGAACGTTTATAACCTTTCTTTTGCTTTTAGAACCGATGTTTATCTCCTCATCAAGTGAAAAGTTTTTTTTTATTGTGAACTGTTTCCTTGAATGTATTTGCGGAAAACGTCTGCTTCAGACTATCCTCGTCCATTTTTGCATCCATCATGGAGAGATCAAAGACATCAGAGGATTCGGGAGACTGGAAATTAATAAGACAATAATTAAATACAGTCTGCATCATGGAGAATGTTGTTAGATAAATAGTGCGGTTCAGATGGGTCAACCTGGAAGAACTCTTCTCATATTGAGGTGAGATTTTAATTAGAAAAATTCCTGAAAGGATTTATTGAAGACACAGTCGTTTGCTTTGTAATAGCTTGTTTAAATACTTGTTTACGATAAATTTTTTCTTCTAAACTTCCGCACGTTATAAGACAGATGGTATATGACAACCGTTCTTTTCTGACCAATACGATCAGCCCTAAAAGAAAAAAATAAGATCGTGAATCAGGATCATATTACATACAAGGTCCAGAGGAGGAAGAAGCTACTGTTGTTTAGCCTGAAAAGTGTCTTGCCTATCAACTGCCTGTGCGTCTGCGCCGGTATTCCATCTTGGATCAACTAATATTAAACACAAATTAAACATTTCAATATAACGAAGGAGCAGCACGCCAGCGTCTTCAAACAACTTAGCAATTGTGGTATAAGAACTGCCTAAAATAGACAAAACACTTCTCGACGTTTCGACCTGAGGGCCTTCGTCAGGAGAGGTAGTATAGGTAGTAGTCCTACTGTAGAAAGTCACAGCGACATACAAAAATGACCCTAAGAATGACGACTTAGTCGAAGACGAACGAATATTCAGAATATTCAAAACGAAGTCTATATCAAAGGGAAATAACTGATTTAACGAATTCGACAGATGAAACTTCTGATTATTGTGAAAAATCAGAAGGTTGACTGACCATTTGTAGTCTTGGAAAATGATCACATTTGCAATAGATCGTCAGATAAAATATCAAACTTATCATTGCTGCTGATCCAGCGCTGGTTTATCAAGTATCAATGTGTACCCTCAGTTTTATCGGCAAAGGTCCGTGGAACCTATCTTTCTTGTGATCTTAAATGGTCCCTGCACATTGAACACATCATATTTAAAGCATCAAAGAGACTTTTCTTCCTACGAGTTTTTAAACGTTGTGGAGTTGGGATGAGTTCTCTCCCCTCGTGTTTATACTACATGTATTCGGCCTGTGCTCGAACACGCATGTCAGATCTTGAATTTTAATGCCCCTGACTACTTAAAGGAAGAAATTGAAAGAATACAGAAACGTGCCTTACGTATAATCTGTCCAGATGTATCTTATCGTTTGGCCTTACAAGCCTGTGAGTTATCACAACGAAGAAACGAATTATGTCAGTCGTATTTTAATAAACTGCTTAATCCAGAACACAAGCTGTTCAGTCTTATTCCTAATAGACGGGAAGACATACGTAATTATAATTTACGTAATGATTAACATTGATCTTATTAATTTTAGAACTAGTAGACTTCGTAATTCGTTTATCCCGTCCAGTATCGTAGTTCATAATAACTTTTTATTATGATAATTTTTAATATATATAGTTTTAATATCTACTAAACTTGTAACAAGTCCTGTACAATTCAGCTTGTTAGCTGCCTCTCAGACTTGGTTTTTTAATTTTACTCTAAAACTGTAATTTTTTTTATCTTAATCAGGAGAACATTGATAAGAATGGCAGATAACGAATTGATTTTTATTTTTCATGAGAAGGAAAATCTTGATGATCAATCAGGTGACACAGTGTCATTCCAAGAATCGTGGAGGTGACAAAGAAAGTCACACTGGGGCTCAAAATGACCTGGAGAATGATGCAAGTTTGTTGAATGATGATGGAAATTGATAAAAAATTCAACAAATTCATGTGTCAGAATCATTCATCATAAGAAAATGCCCATGTGTAATGTCAGCAACTGAAACAAAGGCTCATAAAAATGTGTTCGAGGTAAATTACCCCTGCTGCTCCCTCGCTATATTGAAATGTTTAATTTTTGTTTAATATTAGTTGATCCAAGATGGAATCCCGGCGCAGACGCACAGGCTGTTGATAGGTAAGACACTCTTGCTTCACCCAGAAAGTGAATTGTTTTCTTCTCACTTTTCAGGTGAAACAACGGTAGCTTTTTCGTCCTCTGTACCTTGTGGTGTGATCCTGATTCATGATCTTAATTTTTCTTTTAGGAATTATCGTACTGGTCGGTTGTCATATACCGTTTTATAACGTGTGGAGGTTAAGAAGAAAAGATTTACCGTAAACAAGTATTTAATTAAACAAGCTATTACAAAGCAAACGACTGGGTCTTGAATAAATCCTTTCAGGTTAGACAAAGCACAAAGTACTACGTTCTCTTGCTCTACTGACTCTGTTTTTACGTTGTTAAGGTTCGTCGAGCAGCAGACATCATGACAGCTGAGTCAAGTCAAGCTATCACCGCACGAGATGATTATTTACTTTCTTCTTTGTCGAAGGAAAAGAAAAAGAAAAATCAAACCAAAACTCACGATCATATGGAAGTTTTTATTCCTTCAAGTGAAGAGTCTACACGATTCAAACCGAACAGGAAGAAAAGTTATGATGTACGACTTAACGTGAATTTGTCGTTTCTTTCACGAACTAATTAAAATTTCACCTTAATATGAGAACAGTTCTTCCAGGTTGACCCATCTGAACCGCACTATTTATTTAACGACATTTCTTAATGCAGACTGTATTTATTATCCACTTAATTTTTTCTTGTTTCCTGCATCCTCTGAATTCATTGATCTCACCGTGTTTGACGCAAAAATACATTGAAGGAAACAGTTGACAATAAAAATGAAAACTCTTCACTTAATGAAGAGATAAACATCGGTTCTAACATCTTTGAGCATGAGACCTCGAAAAAGTCGCAGTTTTTTAAAGGATTCCGTCGGATGTGCCATGACATCTTCGCTGTGTAAAGTGAAGGCGTCACGCCCGATTTTGTTATTCCTTACGGCAATGAGGTGAAGACGTAAGTTCATATTCAACGCATCTGTGTTAAGTATCTATAAAAAATGGATCAACATTTTAAAGACATGACTAGATAAGTTGCTGTATTTAATGTCTTGAAAATAGTGGTTGCCCCAAACAAGTCATCGATCTTGGTCGATGTATAGAAAAATAATCATTGATGACTTTCTTTTGTAGGAAGAAAAATTGAATAATATTTTTGTATGAATTATGCGCAATATCAAAATAAACTTTATATAGGTTTCCTGTGTATGTTTGTTCGGCTTTATTGGAGTTTAATATACAATCTTCGTGCATTGGCCTAAATCTACTCACGCGATTGGTCAAAATCAATCACGTGGTTTCTTGTTGCCTGGCGACAGATCATGAAAATCGTGGTTTATTCGCAATAACCCACGAAAATCGTGGTTTATTCGCAATAACCCATGAAAATCGTGGTTTATTCAAAAATGACAGCCTGCAGCGAAGCTTAAATCTTCAATGCAGCAATCAATGAACTCAGATTGTATATTAAAAGTGTTAGAGACTTTATGTTCGTGTTTTGTTTACAAATAAACGCACTTGCTGACCATACAATGAACTCGAAATGTCAATATTGCACTCGGCCTACGGCCTCGTGCAATATTGAAATTTCTCGTTCATTGTATGGTCAGCGCGTGCGTTTATTTGTCAACAAAACACTCACAACAGTCTCTAACCCTTAAATAACTTTATAAATTCTTTCTAGAATCCCATAAGATTCAGAGCATCGAGAACCTTACCATTTCCTTTAAAGCAATTGATTGAATAGGTCCCAATTTGAGAGATCTAAATACCATATGGTATTAATAATAATAATAAATATGGTGGTGACATTGTCATGCGGGTTTTGCACCATGTGTACGTGCTTAACTGGGAGGTTTATCGTGTCCGGAACCTGATTGGCAATCTTTTGTTTATGCTTAAATTTTGTTGCTTTTCCACATTTTTTGTCGCCAATCACCTTGAAAACAGGAGAGAGAAATTAGAATGTAGAAAAACAACCAGCCTATATCTTTGTCAACTGCTAAATAGCGATAAAATTCAATTTAATTTTATATAATCTTTGTATTTTCCCTACCATTGGTTTGGTACGGCGTAACTTCGTCCTCTATTCTTCGCTGTCGACCTATCACTCTTGTGCGAGACAGACTGTTTGTAACTGTTGCCGTACATCTTGTTTAATAAATTTTCTCGCGTCTTCTCTTTGTTCTTCCATTCTGTCCACCGTTCAAAAATATTCAATTCGTTCGCAATAAGCACGTGTGGATGAGCATCCAGCAGGGAGCCAATTAAGGTGTGTCCCTTACGTGGGTAGCCAATAAACAGGACCAACGTTTCGATTTTCGATTGAGTATCTGCGCTGGGTTTCATAAAGGTGTTTTCGTTGTGGCTATGCTCTGAAAGGCTGAGATATATCGGCGGGAGAATAAATTTAAATCAAGCTCTGTGGCTGAAACGGCGACAAACTTTTTTTCATAGAGAAAGCACTTGCAGCTGTTTGCGAATGACTGACAATTCCTCCAAATTTGTTAACGGTTGTGTTTCTGGAAATGACTTGTCATCAGTTTCAGAGACTGAAAGGGTCACCCATTTTCTAGAATTTGAAGGTTTGATCGTGGTCTTTACCTTCGTCTGTACCACGCAGAATTCGCTTGAGGATAGTGGTAGATTTTCTATCTATGATTAATACCACTTCTTAACAAATCGAGACGGTTTTTAATAAATATCCGTGAATTGAAACTACGTTTATTCTTGCCGATTGTGTGATTATTTCGCTGGCTTTGCTATTTCCAAAATAGACAGCAAATAATTAATATCACTATTTAAATGTCGAGAAAACTACAACAAGTAATCTAGGAACCGATTTCGTATTGGCGGCCATATTGGATTTCATATTGCATTGGAAGCCATCACAAACAGCAGTTTAAGTTCCAGCCCTTGATAGAAATCGCTAATTTTCACTTTGTATTTCCACAATATAACTATATTACATGACAAAATTGACATAGATTCAAATAGTTTAAACGACCCCCTACAGATATCAGAGTAACTCACAATATTCCCTGTCTCAACAAATACATACAAATTTTAATACCGATGTTCATGTGTACACTAAGAAGTTGGAATATTAGTTAAATATCACGGTTTGAAAACTCAAACAGATTTCAACATATATCAATCAAATATATGAAGCAAAATCATCAGTGAAATTGATGCGGACAGTGAAATTGCATAGCATCCTTGGAATCACAACACAATAATCCCTATGGCTATGAATGATCACTTATATTTGAAATAAATGCATCAGCAACTTGTTTGATACAGAAAATATACGACTATGGGCAAGCAAATAATTTGAAAGGACTAATAGATGTTTAGGTTAATTGAGAAATCACAATAAAATGTATATAGGTATGTATGTATTTCGACTTGTAGAGCATTAATATTTTCAATAAAGCACCTCGCAGCTTTCATGGATGTTTTAGCAGAACTCAGTTCATACTAATGTAGGAATATAAATAAAAAAATTTCGTGTCAGCAACAAATATAGGCGGTTGCTAGTTATGGTCTATACCTTGAACTTTTTGATTGCGTGGCTGGGTTATTAACACTCGCAATTCAACCTCACGAAATATATAAAGAGAACGTAACTAAATTTAAATAACCAAACATCCAACTTATCAGGTATTATTAAATTGTTCTTTTATTTGAACAGAAACTTGTCTTTCTTAATGTCAAGTGCCGCTCTTTATATTTTTACTAAATCTAACACTTGGATATTGACCTTCTAACATGTAACATTGTTATTTCCCAAATTTTACGCCGCTTTCAAACAAACCTTTCGATAATATTTATACTTACGGCACTTTTCTTCTCATTTTGTTAACTTGTGAAGTTCTCTACGCGAAGAAATGAAAGCTGTAAAGTGGAATGAAGAAGAAGAAGAAATGAAATGTAGCTACTATAACTTATAGTGTAAGATTAAAGAATTGAACTAGAATAGAAATCCCAAGTAATGTTTTACATGATAATATTTTAAATTCGTTACAAATGATCATATGCTCAATGAATAAATCGAATATACCAGAATCGAGATAACTTTAATCGTGGGAGTTTATTTCGACCGCAAAATGAAATACATATGACTCGCTCTTTATCGCCGATGTCGTCGAGTTCTACGCTGAGACTATATTATTTATTCTCTTAAGCTGAAGACAAGCTACCATGCATTTAATGTTCACACGCAGCATCTCAAAATAATCGCTGCAAAAAAATTCACTCACGGGAGAGTTCTTTCGTGACACTATTAATATTGCCTCCCACACACAACTTTTTGAAAAAAAAGTAAGATCGGCACTAAAGAAATAGTTGCCTTTAGAATGACCCGGAATATAAAAAAAACAGAGATTGTGCAACAACGATGGTCAGCATTCAATTTTCTACCTAATTTACCCTATGACTATGTTAGCATAATTTTGTTCATTCCCTGTCGCATCGTGTTATCAGTTCGGTTTAAATAGGTTTACATTGTCGAAAGTCTGTGGTTCCCTGTTTCACAATAACTTAGTGTTTTTACGCCAAAAGTTACAAACCTATTAAAACAATCTGAAAGGAGCATATGAACATAGCTAATATGTTAATAAAGAGAGGAAATTGACAACGAAGCTCACAGAACGTATTGAAGAGAAATGCTAGTTTTTTTTTGTCCAAACTTCTTTTGGGTGCAAGAGGCCTGGAGTCTTTAATTTGATTGCTGTGTTTGCTATTTTTGTTGAAGTCAAGCAATGTGAGGATAAGGGGGCTTGGATCGAAGACAACTAATCTAATTTCATCTCAGCTGCCTTTCACCTCTTTAAAACTGGATATAGGCAAAATTTAATAATTACCTCAAAGACCAAAAAGAAAAGCGCTGCCAAACCAATGCTAAGTACATGATTCCTGATGAATTCTTTGAGTTCACGGAAGCAACCCTGTCATAAAAGAATTGGCATCAGATGCATTTTCAGACGGCTGAAAAATGCAATACATATCACATACAGTACATATAAATATAAGTCTATGTCAAAATACTGAGTGTGGTTCAATCTGCCCAGAAAATCTTTAAGTACGTTCAATTTATCGGTATTAAGTGGCTGTAGACACAATACATTATACCGTATATAGATACTTCACTATTTTACGCACCTTAGTGTAAATTCCAGTTTTATTGAAAATGTTTCTACAATGCTGTGTGTTTCCTCCACAGCAACTGTCTGGAACAAGAGTATGCAGTCCTTCTGGATTGAATGAGGGTGCGAAAATCCAGTCTGTGTAATTGTCTACACCACAACATTTGAACTAAACAAATACACGAATACTTAATTTTTAGATATTATTTTGATCATTGATCTATCATCAGCTGATATCCAAGACGCGGTTACGAAAATCCCTTATAATGATTATCTTTCCTGTGCCCATTTCCACGCTTTAGTAATCTCTTTATCATCATCTCTGTTATATTCCTCGATAGATTTCATCATATCCCCATGGAATTCATCTTCAATCTACGAATGATAAAATTTCTCCTTCAATTCAATTTTTGTTTCAACTTATTTCTCACACACAAAGATTATTTTTTGGCTGTCATATATCATTAAATCCTTCAAAAAACACATTCAGTCACTCTATTGGCTACCTTTTCTGAATACAACATTCCCAAGGCAATGGCAACGATTTGCACGAACGTAATTAAGATGAGGACAAAGAGGTACTAGAGCAGAAACATAACAATATTTACTTCATTACTCTTGCCATAATTTTTAGAATTAAATAAATTTGCTAAGAGTCATTATATGTTTAGAAAGATTACTGGAATTTTCCCACATTCCATTACTAATGGATGAATAAACAGCAAATTAGCCCAGCCATTCCTAGGAATCGATACAAAAAATGACCGAACCTCGTCAAGAATTAAAATTTGTGCATGAGATTATCATCATGACCAATAGTAATAAAATTATGTCATGATGGCTACCTTTATTGGGGGTGCTTTCAATATCTTTAACTCGATTTGAACAATTATAACAATATGGAGAGCAATTTATTAAAACGAAATGAACACAGTTCCCGTTAAGGAATTGAAATAACCCGCGAAAATGGCAAGGTATTCGTCATCGAAATAATTTAGTCTCCTTAGAGTGAAATATACTAAAAATCAACTAAGATAGCGCCAAATTACAGTTTATGAGGTCACCAAGCTGAAAATACACATGATGTACATTCATTTTCGAACGTTTTAAATTACATTACATTTGCGGAAGTGCAAATGATCAGGTACAAAACATTCTTTCCCCAAAACTGTATTTACGCTTATTTTGGATGTATACTGGAGCCTAGCCCACAATAATTTCTCGAGTTTTGCTGTTTCTACCAAATTGTGAGAAACTTTGATTGTTAAATTTGTGTTCCGAATATGAGCTGTTTCCAGTGTCCACAGGTTTAAAAAAATATGGTTATCAAAGATTTGGATGATCCCAGCCTCGTGATGTTAATTTTATTTGTTAATGCAACTCATAGAAACGAAAAAATCATACCAGAAATAAAACATTGACAGCAATAAGAAGATTCCGAATGCAGTTGCCTCCGCTCGTTCTAAGATAGTAAAAAGAACGAAGTTAACAGAAGCACATTATCTTAGACAAAATATGAATTGAAGTAAATTGTGACCTCGTTGGAAATGGAATTGTAAAGCGTTTTCAAAAAGTTAGCGAGTCAAAAACTTATTGAAAAGAGACAGCTATAATACCGAGTATAAAGGAAATAAAATCTCTCGTCCTTTAAACGTTTAGAAGCGAGAAAAACTGACAAATGCCTCCTATCACATGACAACTCACTCTTATCGTGACGTCATATGACGTCATCATCTCAGATCAGCTGGAATGACCTGGGAATAAGGTACTTGATCATTTCAATAACTTGACAGACTTACGAGAAGGTTTTGTCGCCGAAAGCCATGATCGTCTTGACTGATGAACTACCAGTCTTGGAATAGAAATAAAATGGGTTATGAGTAACTCTTGTTTGCACAAATCTAAATTAGAGACGAAGAAGCTTCCACTGGTCCACACTGCTGTGTGATTGCGGGTATATTGGAAAGTATACAAAAATTCGGATGAATTTCCCGCTATTTTGAGACTCTATTTGATTATGCGATTTTAATTATGCGAGTTTAAAGTTAAAGATTAAATTTATTCCGCACAATGTTTTGTTGATTCTTAAAGATGATCAGTTTTCATTATTTTCGTTTAGGAAAATTGAAAGTACATGAACTCCCCTTTCAAAAAAATGGCGGGTGATTCTCATCGCGAGAAGCGTGTTGGTAATGAAAGTGAAATTAGATTTTCGACGGAGAAGGGGTAAAATTTAGTTAATTGACAAACTAAAAGTTTGATTCCAAAGAAATGAATAATTTACAATACAATTGTAATGCATGAATAATTATATTAGTCTTAATTAATTAATTATAATTATATAGTCCGGCGATGATGACTAAACTAAAACGTTTTGATACTTTATATCTGTTATTTCTTAATATAGTCAAAATATATGACGACAAATTATCATTTTAACAAAATCCCGATACTTCTCCGTATACAATAAGCACTAAATACATTCTACATCTGCGATAATATGCGAGTGCATTTTGATTTAAGAATGAAAGTTGAATAGGCGGTCACAAAGTTTCAAGCCATATCATTCCACGGGTGGATTTTGTGATGGATTACGAAATACATTTTCATACTAATGATTTGTAGAATCTTACCGTGAGGAATAAAAACTTTTTAACTCTTTCCTGATATCAAATTCTTTCTCAATGTTTTGAGGAAGTGGTTCAACATTGCTTCTGATTGGACGAGCATAGTAATTTAAATAATATGATTAATTCTTTTCTTCTAATTCTTTTCTAGTAATTTAAATAATATGATTAATTCTAATAATATGATTAATTTCACACGAGAGGCGGGTGAAATGAATAATATGTGTTTATGATTCCAGTTTGAGACATCACTTCAACGCTGGTCTTCGAAGAATAAAGATGAGTCCATGCCAAGAAAATTTCAACAGAAATTGCTATCAGATTGCTATCGTCTTCAGCAAAAGAGAAGTTTAATAGAAGTTTACTATCTCTGACACACTGTCGTTGGTGTAATACCAGGTAATATGCCTTTCCCTTTGCGTGTTTTATCAGCTTGTTTCGTCTTGAGCTTTTGGGCTGAGGTTTCATATGTCTTTAGTTCACGTCTTGTAATGCCTTTCTCGTGTTGTGTTCAGCTTCAAATACAAACTTGTATAGCACTAACGTAGCTTTTATTCTTTTCATGCAGAATTTTGACGTATTAAAGCAAAGTTAAACGATGAGATTTGTGAACAAGAGATTGACGACCGATGAATTAATTGTGGCTGAACTGGCTCAAGATAACTCGCCTTTGAAGAGAAAGCAAGTCTAGGCTTTTTCTGCGGAATATTGATGATATGAGAAAGGTAATATATATAGGTCAAATCTTACCGTTGAGCCGCTAACCTTCCCTCTAACCACACGCTTGAATGTTTGAATTGAGTTCTTAAGACCTACGTTTGAATTGAGTTCTAAAGACCTAAGCAGTGAACTAATGGTGCCTTTTATTCTTCCAGGTGGAGTTTGAGAGCTTAAAACCAAACTGAATGAAGTGAAATGGGCAAAAAGTCCGTTACCGTAGCTGAAATTGCCCGAAACGACTCGCATTTGACTTAAGTCAAGATAACTCGCCTTTGAAGAGAAAGCACACGTCTACGGATTTTCTTTGGACTTGTTGATGATATGAAAAAGGTAATATACGCTAAATCGTATGTGAGCTGCTAACCTTTGCTCCAATCGCAAGCAATAAACTTTGAATTGATTTATAAAGACCAAACCAGTGAACTAACATTGCCTTTTGTTCTTCCGGGTGGAGTTTAAAAGCTAAAGCCAAACCGAATAATTAAATATAGAAATAAGCTGGGAAAGAAAACCCATAGCTGAAACTCCTCGAGATGACTCACATTTAAAGAGACGGCAAGTCCAAAGCTGCTCTTCAACACTTGTTGCTGAAATGAACAGGTAATTTTGGGTCTATTTTATTCAAAATAGGATGATGAACTTGAAACGCTTGATAAATCCTTGGTAAATCCTTGAAATCACTGTCTATAACAAGCATTCTATTGGTTTTATTGCAGGTAGCGATTTAGCGGGTCAAGCCATTTGAAACAACGACAAAACCTGTTCATAATAAATAAAACGTGAGTACTAAGCAATTAAACATTTTTTAGATAAACCGAACAATGGGGAGTTTATGCATGATTCAGGTCAAGAACTACAACGGCCGCATGGTAATTTAATATGAATAATGGCAAGGAAATACTTGAAATCCCAGAGAGGTTTTATAGATGCTGTTTTGGGTCTGTTTACAATCCCGATTTTACGCGTGTTTCTTCTCAATAAAAAATGTAGTTTGCTTATTTCTTTAATCTTATTTCAGGTTGATGGACTCTTTTGAGCTATTACCGACAAGCCAAATCGACGGCAAATCTACGCCTAATGTAGGCCAACTCGACGGCAAATCTACGCCTAATGTAGGCAACCTCGATGGCAAATCTACGCCTAATGTAGGCAATCTCGACGGCAAATCTACGCCTAATGTAGGCAACCTCGACGGCAAATCTACGCCTAATGTAGGCCAACTTGACGGCAAATCTACGCCTAATGTAGGCCAACTTGACGCCTAATATACGCCAAAACTACGCCAAATCGACGCCAAAAAGCAACGTTCTGCGATGCCCGGGCATCGTTACAGGTTAGAGTAGCCTGGTGGTCAAAAAATGTGCATGCAGGGGTTAGTCTGTGCATGATTAACTTTAAGTTAACGAAGTTAACTAATTTAGTTAACGAACTTAAGTTAAATAAATTTTTAAGTTCAGTTAACTACGTTCTGGCCACCAGGAACTGCATGATGCATGTGAGGAAACGTTTCTTAAATTCAGTTAAATATTTGAATCGGTTTTGGGCTTAGGACTGCTTGCTTGTGCTTAGGGTCGCGATAAGGTTTAGGTTGATAATTTGTCTGTTAAAATTGAAAACATATATCACAACTGTTATATATATTACCCATATTTCACCAAAGAAATGGCTAAAAAGCCATGCACACTAACAACACAAACCATAGCCACAAATAGCAGACATAATCCCATAGGTTCTTTCCTCTTTCTCTATCTTGTCCTGATTGAAATCATCTTCGGCTCTTGAAATCCGGTCTATTGACGCTTTCGGAATTAACATTGTAAAATGATAACTATAGGGTCACTATTCGGTCTGGTTTTAAATTATTTGTATGTAAATATGTTTTTGATTTCTCAGCAAAAATTGTAAATATACGATGGTATCTTGCCTTACTATATTTTGTAATTGAGCATATGATATTGCGTATGTATTCATGAAAAAACATGATTTATATCAAAATATGAACAGATACAAAACATCATGCACTATACCTCATGATCTTGTAGCTGCACATAAAATAGACACGCACACGAGTAAATACATTGATGCAAACCATGGCCTATATAATGGCTTCTAGTTTATATCTCTCTTACCTCTTGGATTCACTTAAGGCTGAAGTTAATATTATTCAAGCCAGAAACATTGATTTTACGGCATGTCTTATACTGTCTTGCTATTCTGAGATACATGAATTTATGCAATCACACATGACCTCAATTAATGAATTTGAAGTTACTTGGAGAAAATAAGGAATGGGGGGGGGGTGCATGCTGTTATCTTGAAACGATATAATATGCCTTATTTCTACTATAATTAGAAACCAATTACGAGACAGTGGCATTGTAACTCTATTATTTTTCCAAGGTCTCTGTTAGATTTCCAATCATTGAGCTTCGTTGAGCAGTGTTTATGAAAAGTAAGGCGCCACTTTTTGTCTGTACTGTTTGACTTTGCTATGTGGTTCGAAGTGTTAGCAGGTATCTTGGAATATCTAATAACGTTGCAGTGTTATTTTCTTTGCTGTTTCTATAAGAGAAGCTTGCTTTGGCTATATGCCTTAGCTCTAAAAGTTTTTTAACCAGATTTTCAAAGAAAAAAATGTACTCCTGTGGCTGTTTCTATAAGAGCAGCTTGCTTTGGCTTTATGCCTTAGCTTTAAAAGTTTTTAAACCAGGTTTTCAAAGAAAAAAATGTACTCCTGTAACTGTTTCTATAAGAGCAGCTTGCTTTGGCTATATGCCTTGGCTTTGAAAGTATTAGTCCAAATTCTCTGAAAAAAATTGTACTCTTGGTGCTGTTTCTATAAGGCCAGCTTGCTTTGGGAATATCCCTTGCATGGTTCAAAAAATGTTGACTGAATTTTTGAAACTGAAAAAAATGTTTACACTTGATGCTGCACTTGGTTTCGACAGTTTGTTGCTTTGGCTATATGCCTCAGCCTCAAAAATATAAAGTCAATTTCTTGTGGTATTTTTTTCCAAACCTTGTTTCTACAAGAGCATTTTTTTCCAAACCTTGTTTCTACATGCTCTGGTTATATGCCTCAGCTCTGAAATATGCAATGAAGTTTTCAAGGATAATTGTGTATGCCTTCATGCTGTTTCTATAAGGGCTCATGAAATATCTTCAAGTTAACTCGATCCTTGAAATATGTGTGCACAGTTCCACAGCTTAAAACGAAACTATTAGGAACACCGCCTATGATTTGTCAGCAGAATAATTCTAGTTTTTGGACGAACGTAACTTGAATCTAAGCGCTCTGAACTCAGGCATTTTTATGTATTGCTATATTAGTTCGTCGATCTCATAAGCTTTATTCAGCTCTCTACCAGATTTAGTGGGTTAAGTCTATAATAGAACAAAAAAAATACACGATAACTTAGAAAACACTCACATTAATGCATGTTTTACTGATCAGTCTTAAACATTACTCA
Organism: Dendronephthya gigantea; assembly: GCF_004324835.1. Lineage (NCBI taxonomy): Eukaryota > Metazoa > Cnidaria > Anthozoa > Malacalcyonacea > Nephtheidae > Dendronephthya > Dendronephthya gigantea. The sequence continues at coordinate 51,733 of NW_021163304.1, read as the reverse complement.
AACACGGTAGCACACTGTAAAAAGACATGAACAATTTATACTAAAGTATGCCAAATCAACATTTAATCTGCACTGTTCTATAAATTTAAATGTCAAGATCTTAAACGCACCTATTTTGTAACCGGTTTTAGATATAATTGTTTAATGTTTTCGTACATTAATGATGTACTAGGTAAAGAAAACACACACGCTTTGTAATACATGTTTAGTGAAGTATTAATGAAAATAGGACCAAAATTGTCCGTCTCCTCTCTTTTGATTTCAATATCTTTAACACACACACACACACGCACTTTGTTGTAATACATGACTTGGTTTTAATAAAATCTCAAGCTGGTGTCCTTTGTGTTTAATTCCGGCTTTCGGTGAGGGTTTTTCTCCAGGCACTCTGGTTTCCCTCGTAAAAAAAACAGTGTCTGTGTGTTCGGAACCGGTTTACGGTTGAACTTTTCACGAGTAAAATTGCATGAAAGCTAAACATTTCCGTTGACAATTTATATCCGCATAATTGGTATGTCTCGTTATACTCGATAAAAAGTTTAGAATATGTTTGCAACCCAGTAGACTTTAATGTCTGACGTAAAACGCCCTCAGAATAGAAAACATAATGGTCTAATGGAAGCAGACTTGTACACACGGTTACTGGGTTCAATTCCCGGAACACTGTTCTGTGTCGCGATGAACTTCATCAGTGTTCTTCAATTAAAGCATGCAAAGCTTTCGTCTTTAGACTATAATTTCACTTGACAAGTTGTTGATGAGCACTTTACTGATTTTGAAAGACGTGATACAGCCAAATTGAAATGAAATACTTCCTCATCCTGGTACTTATAAAAGAACGACCACATTCGCCAGATACGTGACTTTAAACGTGGAATATGTGTTCTTCAAGACTTCAAGTTGTTCTCTTAACAACCCATCATCCGTATCATTTGGCTAATTCTCAAGATTAAGACGAGATAGTTGAATATCAATGAGAACGAAGAGACAATTTGATTGGCTATAAAGTGATGCTGAAGATTCCTGAGCGACAAAATGATGGCGAGCTAGCTTGTTAAATCCTTACTTTACCTCCTGCACCTACTGTGAACGGGCTTCCTTCTAGAACCAGCGCCTGATGCATATACTGAGATTACATTTTAACTTTATTAAATAAATATTCTTTTTAGTCCGTTTTGTCAGATCAAATTTCGTCTTTATTTGTGTTGTCAACTATGACCGCATTAAAACTGGACGGTAATTGTGATTATTTAAACTGATGATATTTGTACTGGTATATGGCATCTTTATTTTCTTATGTTCACGATATCTGTTGCTGCCATGCTAGTCTTCCGGGGCGAAATCTGTCATGCAGCCCAAGTTAATTCTGAAGAGTTTAGGATATCATGCATGGTAAAATAACACATGACCTTTCAACTTAACATGCAGTGTTTTATTAGTGTAAGATAAGTTCAAGACGTGAGAAGTGTTTGTGGACATAGTATAATATGTGTCGTAAACTCGCCTCCAAATCAATATTTACAACACTCACAAATCTCAATTCACAACACAAAATCTCAAATTCTCTCTCTCCTCTCCAAAATGTACAACCTCGTGCTTTTTTGATTGACACTTCCCTTCCACTATTGGCATACACGTTAAAAATAATGTAATAAATTAACTTACTAAGTCAATCTCCATCAAAGAGCGTGGTTTAATTCACAACTACGTATGGTAACACCCGGAATCTTTGAAGCTCGTAATAAGGTGGTTGCACTATTGTCTGTTGCCCCACAGATTATAACGTCTCAAAACGGTTTTCGTTTGATTTTGTAAATAGACTGTGAAAAAACCTATTGGAAATCCTCAATCAGTCGCTAGTTGACTGTCGATGGATGTTGTTTTAAATTGAAAAACTTTGATAATGGATATGAATTTAATAAAAAGTAATGCAGGGATATAAATTTAGCAAAAAAAATTAAGTTAGCCACAGTTTGTCAAAAAGTAATAAATGATGAAAAATGCCTTTTCATCTAGTCGAAAGGTAATCTGTTTTCCTGTTTCAAGTCATGCCTGCCTCGAGCCCCGTGGCCATTGTAGTGTGGATGTAGATTACTATTATCGACCTAATGAGGATTTTTATTGAAATATGACAAAGCTTTCTGACAATTTTCAGATGTGTGATCATTATTTATCAATGCTTCAGTATTCGAAGTTATTCTTTTCTAATAGTTTCATGCGAGATTCCGTCCGTCTCATCTTTTAGGTAATGAAGTAAATGAACAGAGTAAGTTCGTACTTCGTTACATTTCCTTTAATATCTCACTCATTCAATGTTTGTTTTTAGGTAACGTGGATAACACGGAGCCGGAGTTCCGGAGCCGGAGTTTCGGAGTTAGAGTCCCGGAGTCACAAATTATGGAATATGTCAATTACGGAGTCTGACATAATAATATTGGAAAACACGGAGTCACAAATTATGGAAAACACGGAGTCTGTTAAAAATATGGAAAACACAGAGTATAAATGTTTAAAAGTCTGCCAAGCTCAGTGGTCAAATGTCAATGACTCAACGTGAATTATGCAAATTTGATAGCGTGTTTTAAACAACATGGCGTCAAATTCGCGTAACGTTTTTGCTATTCCGCAAATGGTAAATAAACGACCGAAAAACTTATCCTTAAACATAAATAATATTCGTCAATTTAAATGGAAGGATATTGTAGACAAAGAAGAAATTGGATGTGGCAGTTTTGGTGTGATTTAGGGTGATATAAGGACACGTAATGTAGTTAGCTACAACAATAATTCTGTGACTTTGAGCAAGAGGCATTATAGCTATAATCTTTTGTTATTGTGTATTCTTTCTTTTATACTTCCTTTATTTATGAATATATGTATAATTTACGTTGACTACGTGTTTTCCAAACATTTATACTCCGTGTTTTCCATGTTTTTGGCAGACTACGTGTTTTTCATAATTTTTGACTGCGTATTTTCCAATATTATTACGGTCAGACTCCGTAATTTTGACTCCGGGACTCCGGCTCCGAAACTCCGACTCCGTGTTATCCATGTTACCTCATTCCACTGGCTAAATTTTCAAGCGAAATGCAATATATTTCTCCTGCTTCTTTTGAATTGTAAGCAATAATGCAGAATTAACTTATTCAAGTGGTCGAAATTCAAAAGAAACACGCGAAATATTTCGCATTTCGCCGAGAAAAAGCGCCCTTGGAATTAGGCCCTAATGTTTCTCCGGAGGTCAGATTATTAAGTTGTGTAGACAAAAGGCTTAGTGTAAAATATGGAATCGAGGTCGACATACAGGGTGATTAAGAACTGACAACATTGTCTGCACTTTGCATAAATTAGATTTCAAAACCAGTTATGCTTTTAGCCTCTACAGGGTGTCCCAAAAAAAACGAAAACTATTGAAATCACTCATTGTTAAAATTTGAATGCCGTGTTCACGAATTTCAGCCCGTGGGGATTTAATGCAGCTTATAAAATGCTAAATGCTTTTTGCTGCTAGAGAAAGGGGACATGTCGAAGGACATGGTCCTTGAGATGCACATTTAAATAATGTTATCCATATTTGTAAATTGTAAATATTGTTAATAAATATCATTTTTGCGAACAAGCAAATTTGACTGCATCATGATGCATGCATAAAAATGCTTATGGCAACCCCGATTTATACACTTGTGGGCCCAACAGAGTGCTTAGGCATTCAAACTCTAACAATGGCATTGTTATGGGTGATTTCAATAGTTTTCGTTTTTTTTGGGATACCCTGTAGTTTGAAGATATATTTCAGCTTTCCTTTTCACGATTATACACAAGGTGATATGGGAATATCGATCTCTTAATTGTGAGAGAAAGAAGATGAAATGTGAATCAATAAACTCGATGATTGCAGGGCTTTGGTTCTTTTGTAAATACCCCGCATGGCCATAGAAATCCATGCAAGTATTGTGCAATAACCCGATACCGGCTTGAATAGTTATTAAAATTAAAGTATTTTGTTTCGTGCTGAAAAATGCGGAAGTAAGCGACTTATTATTGAGCTATTTGTGTCAGTTGGCAGATGTCAAAATGTTGTGGTTATTTTATCGATGGCTGCTTTTCTTTTATATCTCAGTAATAACGATTGAAGGTAAGATATTTAGGTTTTATTGTAGAGTATAAGAGGAGCTGCAGTCCACAGTATAATTCGTCATTCGCAGCAAAAGTCGGCGGAAAAGTCGTCTGCACACGAGATCAACTGGCTTACGCTACTGGCCACAAATGACTTTTTGCTAAGCACCTAGGCTGACATAGCTCTATTGTGCGCCGGCCTTGAATCCCATGCATGTAAATAACTGAAATAAGTGAAGAAAGCAACAGACCGCTTTTGCTCCTTTGGTCATGCATGTTAATGATTGGAATCCTGACGCCTGCAACGCTTTGACGTTGTCTATGGCGCTTGAAATCATGGACTGCTGGCATGCATGGTTTATAAATAAACGGAGGAAATTGGAACCGTCCTTATCTAAATCGTACAACGTCAATGTTCAGAACAGAACAACTAGATCTAACCAATAAAACCTTACATAACCAAATATATTATGCCTTTTCATCGTTTCATTGTAAAAGAAAGCTGTTGTCAATACATGATTATATTAAAACATTATGCCAACTAATGCATACGCGATCCGTTTAGCGGGCGGGTAAAAACCCCTGGTAAAAACTCCGTAGGGATGAGCACATGGAACACTACTCGCGTTCAACTACAGCACTGTTTTTACTCCTACTTCTTTGCTTTAGGTTAGAGTCAGCTTTAATACGCTTGTAGTAAACTTAGATTGTTGATTTAGAAACTGACTGCATGTCTCCTTTTTTCTCTATTACGTCTCCTTTTTTCCCTATTACGTCATCTTGATTTGGTGTTGCACACTAATAATAAAGGCTTAGTATACTGTCTTCTCTACTTCAACACTGCTATTGTGAAGGTTGTATTGCAGCAATGAAAATATTTTGCACAAGTGTATAAAGAACACCGGAAATACGGTAGTAATTCAACATATTTGCAACTAACCGCGCTTCTAAAAATTATGTTCTAATTTTCCCTGCCGACACTAAAAGTGAGTTAAAATAAAATTTTTGAATATTCAATCGTGAATTATGATTAGGCATCCTTCCGATCATGATTTAAGAGGTGTTTTAAGCTTTTTTATCCACCCTCTAAGAATGAAGATCTTAAGCTCACATGATTTGTATTAAAGGGAATGTTAAAAAACTCATTTTTATTCTTCCGTTGTCAAGGGTTTTTTCTTAGACACACTCAGTCAGGAAAGTGTCTCGCAGCTAAAACTCCAACCTTTCGAGATGATGACTATGGCACCCGTTATTGGATTGAAATGGTCACCAACTGCTTGAGTGATCTTGCGCTGTTCCGTTATCTGGATAACGAAGTATTGCATAATATCGAGACAGAAGGAAACGTCGTGTCTGATTATCCTCATTACAATAAACGTTTGTTTATATATGACGGGAAACGTAAGGTTGCGAGAGATTTTGCAAACAGCACAAAACATCGAATAAAACAAACAGTTGGTCAATCTCTATATATTTACAATGTGGGTAAATGTGTTCAGCCTGATGTGCAGTATGTTGACGGGAAAGATACTTCATGCACCGAAGAAGCAGCACAAAAAATTACTTTTGGTAAGTAAAATTACTTTGTCATTGAACTTATAAATTGGGTCGTTTCTTCCTATTATAAGTGCTATATACATTCTGTAGGCTGTAAGTTGTAATCAGAGGTGGCATCCTTTCAATTGACTGCTCATCGTTATCTTGCTGTTTAGTTGATTTAAAAATCTTTTGCCGGCCTTCTAAAATAGCACCGTGTAAACTAGCACAGATTGCGGGGGGGATAAGATTAAACAGAGAGGACTGAATCAGTGCCTTTTTATGGATTTCTTCGTCGGGGCCTTTTGTCATGATTGAGAAGGAAGGGGGAAAAAAGAGAAAATATCTCATTCACTGGTCATAAGCCGGTGTAGCGGTCTCAGATTGTCACCGTGCTGAGATTGTATTGTCACTACTGCGCATGCTCGAAATCGAGCCTGCAATCCTGGCACGCTGTAAAGCGGTCTGAAATTGTCATCGTGCTGAGATTGTACAGTATACTCCCTGGTTCTTCTGACTGAATTTCCAAACTGAACTTAATAATTTAAAGCAGAACTCCGAATATTAATCATATATGAATCTATCAACACAATTTTAAGGAATAAAACACGAGTGACGGAGAAAAATACACGCAGATCGTGTTATTTGAATGTTTTTAATTAATTTGAATTGTTGCTTAATACTTGCTGTCAGTTCAAATTTATACAAACAAGAAAGACATTTTGAGAACATTTAAGTGCCTTGAAGCCAAAGAATTCACTGTTGTAAATGGTAAAGTATTTGTTTACGATTGCTAAAATGTGCTAAGATTGTACTGGGATTGTTGTGCTAACATTGTTGTGCTAAGATAATGATGTGCTGAGATTGTTGTGCTAAAATAATGTTGTGCTGAGATAATGTTGTGCTGAGATTGTTGTGCTAAAATATTCCTGTGCTGAGATTGCTGTGCTAAGAAAATGTTGTGCTGAGATTGTTGTGCTAAAATAATGCTGTGCTGAGATTGTTGTGCTAAGATAATGTTGTGCTGAGATTGTTGTGCTGAGATTGTTGTGCTAAGATAATGCTGTACTGAGACTGTTGTGCTAAGATAATGTTGTGCTGAGATTGTATGCTGAGATTGTTGTGCTGAGGTTGTTGTGCTAAAATAATGCTGTGCTGAGATTGTTGTGCTAAGATAATGTTGTGCTGAGATTGTATGCTGAGATTGCTGTGCTAAGAAAATGTTGTGCTGAGATTGTTGTGCTAAAATAATGCTGTGCTGAGATTGTTGTGCTAAAATAATGTTGTGCTGAGATTGTTGTGCTAAAATAATGTTGTGCTGAGATTGTTGTGCTAAAATAATGTTGTGCTGAGATTGTTGTGCTAAGAAAATGTTGTGCTGAGATTGTTGTGCTGAGATTGTTGTGCTAAAATAATGTTGTACTGAGACTGTTGTGCTAAGGTTGTCGTGCTAGGATGATGTTGTTCTGAGATTGTAATGTGCTGAGATTACTAGCAAGTTGACACATACAATTTTTAAGTTATATAATATATATATATTTGCCACTAGTATATAAAATCTTCCTGTTACATATGAATATAATTTATAACATTTATATAATTATTTACAGTTCTTACAAAGAAAGAGAGTGTTCCTTTTAACAACTTTTGGAACTCTTTCACATCCACGATGAAACCATTCCTGGCATTTTTCACACTGAATCATGAAAACATTATTTAGGTGTGGTTGCCTACAGTGACAAAAAAGTTCAATTTCTTCACTGCTTCTATAAAGTTCATGTTTTCGGTCAGCATTCTCCTTTGGGAAAGGTGTAATGTTTCCAGCTTCCATGCATTTGGACAGGTGAACACGCATCTCCTCTTGCCTCCATTCACAATCTTGAGGTAATTCACCAAAGCACAGACTGGTGGCAACTGCTATTGCAAACAGCCCACAGTCTGAGCTTCCCTTCTGCTTTTGGATATCTGCCCACAACAATGTCATCGATTTCGATGCTGGCATTAGCATATATGCAATTTGCCGCAAAAACTTATCCTTACATGAGGCATTAATGTTTTCATAGAGACTGTCATAGATAACAACTGAATTGCTTGGACATCCAACATTGCTGACTACTATCCAATGATCTCCAGCAATATTTAGCACTTGCACAAAATTCTTCTCAGGAGTACCAACACGCTGACAGCCATCAGGAACAAATATACAACAACTTCTATGTCATCAACTTTGGATTGGTTGCTTGTGAGATGTGATGTGAGATCAGTCTGATGATCTTCCAATTGAGCTGGATTAGACACTACATCACTTTCTGCTGCCTCATCACAACTACTTGAGTCTGGATCATTGGAAGCTGGTGGCAATGCTGGTCTGTGAAGTTCACTTGTAACATGTGGTCGGACTTGTTCATAGGGGACTTTAACCTTTAGATTTTCACCAGTCTCAATATTTGCCAGCTGAATCCTTTGATGATCATCTATTTCAACAATCCTGACAAAAATAGAATATAAAAAACAATAATTGGTACATAATAGATGATAGAATTGTGTAACACCTTTGGTTCGTACCTGTAGGGTCCAGTCCATATTGAGTCCATCTTACCACCTTTCCGTGCGATGTTTTTCATGCATTTACGAAGAACTATGTCTCCAACTGCGTGCTTAAAAACTTTAACACCTCTTTCTTTTCTCCTGGCATACTCCTTCTTTTGCTTCAGTTGAGCTTTTTCGACATTCTCTTTCACCTGATAAAAAATACATACATCCTTACTTTAACCATTGCAAACGGAAGGCTCTTGGATCTCTTAAAACTTCAGAGCTGGTCTTTTAATGGTCTATGCTAACCCTATTTTGATCACAGCTACTTTATACACTGTAGTTAAAAAGAATTTAACCTTTTGGTTGATATTGGTCATAATAGATGCTCTAGCCTCAATGATTTCATCTAGTTCCTCATCTCCTATTTTCTCGCCAGTAATATCTGAGATCTCCTCTGATGCTTCCCCCATCTGCAAATACAAGCATTGACTATTGGTACACAGTTATAACTTATAACATTTATCTTGTGTTGCATGAACGTTTTAGACATTAGGCAAAGAAATCTGGTATTTGTATATAACAATGGGATGATGACTAGTGATCTATATAATAAGTACTGTAGCTACCTCCATTGGGGTCCTCGGATGGCGACCAAACATTAGGTAGAATGGAGTATATTTAGTGGACCCTTGCTTTTGGGTACGGATGGAAAAAGCAACCTCGTCCAGATACTGATCCCAGTTATCCTGGCTTTCATTGACCAGCTTTGATATTCTGACCTTCAGGGTTTGGTTTGTCCGTTCATCTAGACCATTGGTTTGGGGATGGTAGGCACTTGTTATGGATCTTTTTATGTTGAGTTTCTCACAAACTTCATTATTAACCTAAAATTAGAACAGCAAAGGTAGAAAAGGTAGTTGTTAATTCGCATAAACACTCATATATTAATATTTCTCTTACCTGTGCAACAAACTCTCTGCCTTGATCTGACAGAAGTCTAGCAGGGGCACCCCACCTACAAAATACATTAACATCCTCAGTGTCATATAATATAATTACCCTTGTTACACACAATATACTCACTATTTGATGGCCTATATTAAAGTGTGATAAATAGTATAATAGTACATACCTGCAAACAAATGTTTTAATGGAATTAGCAATACCAGCTGCAGCTTTCTCTTTCAATGGGTAAAAGTCCACATATTTTGTGAAATAATCGGTAAAGGTCAGAACATACTTGTACCCAGCTGAGGTCGTAGGAAGTGGTCCTTAAACAGAAAAACACATAATTAATTAGGACTTAGAATAAAAAACAAACTGAAAGTGCCAAAATTTTGTCAGGCAATTAACCTGATATTGTTAAGCTATATAAATTGGAATATAAATTATATCTATATACCAATAAGATCCATTCCAACCAATTCCAAAGGTTCATTGACCTTAATTGATTTTAATTCAGGAGCTTGCGTCTTTATTTTTTCAAATCTTTGGCATCGATCACAAGTTTGACACTGTTAAGGTGGCCAGAAATGTTAATACATGGATGTTATTACATTATTAATGATGTAACCAGTAGGATATATATGATTTGCAAAATACATGTATATCGTTAATTCTGTTGTCCATTATTTAATATTCACCCCACAATCCCAAATTATTGAATTATTCTACACACAACTTATAATTGAAGTTTTCTCCATAGAATATACTTACATATTCAGTCACATCAGCTTTCATACCATTCCATGTGTAATATTGTGAAATTTTAGCCAGTGTGCTGTTTATTCCACTATGGCCACCCATGGGATTTGAGTGGTATTGGTGCAAAATATCCGAGATTTCCTCCAACTCCATAATTACTTTCTTCTTTAAATCTTTCTTGTGCCCGATGTATATCAGCTCATTCTCTAAGAGCAGTTAAGTCCATTGTGTTACAGCAAGAACTGTGAAATATAACTATATGGAATCTGCTACACTAGATTGCAGTAAACCCAAGACAAAGATTTGGGTCAGTAATAGCGACAGTAAGAATAGGGACATAAAGCAATGACTTGAACACTTACTTGTGGTGTCAAACATATGTGTCGCAGCTTTGTTTTTTATGTTCCTGATTTCATTCTTGTCCAGCTCTGATCTGCACTTCTTAGTTTTGAGATATTCTATCAGGTTCTGACACTGACGTTTATGCAAGTCAAGTCTTCTTCTTCTTGCCTCTTCTGAACTTAACTTTTCTTCAGAAGGTTTAGACTCACCAGTATTTTGAGAAATGCCAGAAGGTAGGATATCGCACGAACCAACAATATTAGCAGGCATCGTTTCCGAGAACTACAACAAAAAGGAATCTATATAGGGATAACAAATATAATTCGAATCTGTCAATATAAACACACTTAGCGCAGCTTGTGCAAGCTTACTTCATACATCTCCATTATATTAAGACACAAAGATATTTTAGCGAAAAATGCTCACCTGTAGAATGCACAATCTTCAAGTATCTTCAATTCACAAAATACCAATGAGAAGGATGACAATGAGCAAAAGATTCCTCCAGAAAAATGCCGAAAATAACTTCCAAATTTTCAAAACACGTGTTCGCAATTAAACAAATATGCGATTGCTTACGATTGATACAATCTCAGCACGGACCGTATTAATCGCAGGCGCACTAACAAACAGAGCATGCGCAGTAGTGACAATACAATCTCAGCACGGTGACAATCTGAGACCGCTACACCGGGGCCCAGTTATAAAGTTAAAAAGGCCCTGGACTAACTATTGGAGTATTCCTTTTAACTTGTACTTTCGTTCTCCTCATTTTTCCCATTCTCTTGGTGTTCATGTTATGAACATTACGACACACTATACTGTAGATATGGGAAATCTATAGATAGGGATAATACCTAGGGTTAAACTTTATGTCGTCTCTGCATGTATAGGGAATATCCTGCCTGGCTGATCATGTCGGACGAAGCCTTTTTTTTTATCGCCAGGCATATCGCATTATGCATCGCATTACTGGCTTGTGCGACATTAATTTATTGCAAAAAATCAGAGCACGTTCTTTGGGCCGAGTGTCTCTTCTGTTTGTTTCCAATAAAACATGAATGTGCATTTTTTATAAACGTCTCCGGTTAGGTTCTGTGACTCAGTACCGCGACAAAATGAAAGATGTTCATTGTTCTCCAATACAACGTATGGTGATCCACAAAGCTCATTATGGTGATTTCAATAATAGCGGAAGCTTTAATGCCGGTGCAACCATTGATAAGAAATGTAGTCGAGAAGCAAGTTGTCAGGTGAAATACCTTTGTGGTGGGAACAGATCTTGTGAGCTGACCATTGACAATAATTTACTGTCATCACTATATTGTTCTGACACAACAAAAGAACTTTATATCGAGTACACTTGTGTGGATAATTATATGAATCCCATAACAACAGGTGGGCTATAATGCGTTATCGTTCAGTCTTTTTAAGTTTTATACTACTATAAATAGTCCAATGATAGAAAAAATAAAATTTTGGGATGACATGTATAAAAATCGTTCTAGTAGAAATCAACCTTAGGACTGTTTTTGACGTCGCTTAGGCTTCTTTTCATTTGTTAGAAGTCGACTGATTCGGATCCACTTGATCCTGATCGTTTAATTGAAAAATTTCGCCTCATGGTGAACCGCCATTCTCTAAGAATATTCCTCGCACGAAAATCCTCGCAATTTCAGTTGGAGGAAGTTTGGATCTCTGATACAAAAGAAAAATGTTCGAATAATAACGCTAATTTGAAATGATATACATTGTTCGACAGTTCTAGCTCCCGACATGAGATTATCAAAGTCACCAAACGAAGGTTTCATTGAAATAAAGAATGTTTCCACTTGGAGAAAAGTGCGAGAGGAAAACTGGGATATCACTCGTGAAAAATCCTGTGTCATCACTTCGGGTTCAATGGGACACTGGGGAGCGTTAGTAAGACTCAGGGAATTAAAGTAGGTCATGCATTCCTAAGTGGTGACTTATGTTAAGACGTACCTCAAAACGATAGATGCTGTGTCCATCTTTATTCCTTTGTAGCAACGTCAACAGTTGATGCACCATATGTAACATGTGAGTAGGATTTTGATCAAATCATTCCAGTCAATTTCATCCTAAAACAGACAACATAACCGTTTGGTCTCGTTCAGCTTGCTGACCTTTAAAAAACTATACTCTGTTTCAGGTAAAATTTGTGAGAACTCATTATTACAGAACAAAACTAAGTTTCCAGACACGATATTTTCTGGAAGTGGTTCCACTGACAATACCAAGTACAAAGAAGCGAGATTTTCTAGCGATGGTTGGTGTCCAACAGAGTCTGGAGACAAATATCTTAAGATCGACCTTCAAAACGAATATCACATAACACGAGTTGTGGTTATGGGTGATAAAATTCAAGCAAAGTGGAGTGGATCATATTCATTGAAATACAGTCATGATGAAAGTTTGGTAGACGGTAGTAGTGGTTTACAGGTTAGTACGTGAGTATCTCTGATACGTGATTAATATACCACTGTAAGAATGGGAAATATATAAATTAATGCCATTGTCAAGATTAATACCAACCGCTTTAAAATACACAAACAAACGAATCGTTGTAGCAGCAATCCCCCGCACTTTTTCGACTGACTATAGGAACACATAGGGAAATATATTGCGGTAAAACCTAGAATATATAGAATATACTAACTACTGTTATTTTTACGGTATCAAAGGAACTGCAACAAGATAATAGTGTAACGTAATCTCAACTAAAGTGATTCATTTTTTTGAAAACTTCTTCTATAGATAAATGGTAATCAAAACGGTTATCAAGCATCGCCCACAGACATCGATATTTATAATGCCAGATACATAAAGTTGGAGCCAAACGTTGGAACAAAATTTTGCCTTAGAATAGAAGTGTGTGGTGAAGGTGAGTCGGTAGAATCTTTAATCGCCGGAAACCTTTTAATTTACCTTTTGATGTTAGCAAGAGAAGGGAGAGATGAGGTAAAGAAGGTTTTGTAAATACGGCAAAAAAATAAACCTAAAGACTTTACTTTGATAAGATATTTTTTCAGTTTAAATTCTCTCAGCTCAAGCATGTTTACCTGCTGTAGTATAAAGCGAATAACATTTTGGTATTCTCATTCCAGTCCAAACGCCTGCTCCTGTACAAAGGATTGTCGCCGAACCATCGTTCTATTCTGTTAATCTAACGTGGACAATACCAGTGGCTAAAAACTCTTCTTATATTACACATTTCATCATTTACTTAAACGGCACAAAGAGAGAAAGAATATCTCGTGTACAATATGGAAATAATTTCATTCTTCGGGGTCTGAAACCTAACACTTTTTATAAAATTGGCATAATGTCACAGGATGGATATTCAAAAAAGTCCATAGCGGTCTACAAAAGTTATAAAACTAAAAGAGCAGGTAAGAATAAAGAATAAAGTCTGAACCTGGTTGGGCTTATAATTATTGAGTGAGCCACTCTACCTGTTGCTTTTACTCTTACTTCTACGCTTTGGTTTAAAGTCAGCTTTAATACGTTTGTAGTAAATCTAGATTGTTGATTTAGAAACTGACTGCATGTCTCCATTTTGCCCTATTACGTCATTTTGATTTGGTTTCGCACGCTAATAATAAAGGCTTAGTATACTGTCTTCCCTACTTCAACACTGCTACTGTGAAGGTTGTATTGCAGCAATGCCAATATTTTGCACAAGTGTATAAGAACACTGGAACACGGTAGTAATTCAACATATTTGCAACTAACGTACCGCACTTCTAAAAATTATGTTCTATTTTCCTTCTCGACACTAAAAGTGAGTTAAAATAAGATTTTTCGATCATGATTTAAGAGGTGTTTTTGGCTTTCTTAATCACCCTCAAGAATGAAGATCTTAAGTTCGTATGATCTGTATTAAAGGTAATGTTAAAAAACGCATTTTTATTCTTCCGTTGTCAAGGGTTTTTTCTTAGACACACTCAGTCAGGAAAGTGTCTCGCAGCTAAAACTCCAACCTTTCGAAATGATGACTATGGCACCCGTTATTGGATTGAAATGGTCACCAACTGCTTGAGTGATCTTGCGCTGTTCCGTTATCTGGATAACGAAGTATTGCATAATATCGAGACAGAAGGAAACGTCGTGTCTGATTATCCTTATTACAATAAACGTTTGTTTATATATGACGGGAAACGTAAGGTTGCGAGAGATTTTGCAAACAGCACAAAACATCGAATAAAACAAACAGTTGGTGAATCTTTATATCTTTACAATGTGAATGATTGTGTTCAGCCTGGTGTGCAGTATGTTGACGTGAAAGATACTTCATGCACCGAAGTAGCAGCACAAAAAATTACTTTCGGTAAGTAAAATTACTTTGTCATTGAACTTAAAAATTTGGTCGTTCCTTCCTATTATAAGTGCTACATACATTCTGTAGTCTGTAAGTTGTAATCAGAGGGGGTATCCTTTAAACCGACTGAACACCGTTATTATGCTGTTTAGTTGATTTAAAAATCTTTTGAAATAGCACCATGTAAACTAGCACAAATTGCGGGGAGAGAAGATTAAAGAGACGGGATTAGACCAGTGCTTTTTAGGGATTTCTTCGTAAGGGGGGGGGGGGGTGAGAAAAGGGACCTTTTATCATGATTGAGAGGGAAAGGGAAAATCAAGAGAAAATATCTCATTCACTGGGGAGGGGGCGAAAATCCATCAATGGGAACTGTAGAGACATGAAGTGTTCCGCGAGTATCGCGGGCGTGGACAGTACGTGGGAAGAATGTTTTTGATTTTAAAAAGTGTAAGATAGAGAGCTTTATGATAGCACGTTTTGCGTTATTTCTATACGCGAAAGGTGAATAACTTTGAATCTAGCGGGCAGCGCTGAAATGAGTTATATCGAATAAATACAATCAAAAGTTACCAGAGTTTCAGAGTCGTAGTTAAAGTCTACCGGAACGGAAGAGGGGCTGGGGTTTATAACTGGGCGTCCCAGTTATAAGGTTAAAAAGGCCCTGGGCTAACTAATAGAGTATTCGTGCTTTTTTTCATTTTTCATATTCTGTTGATGTTCATGTAATGATAATTACGAAACACTATAGATAGAGAAAATCTATAGATAGGGATAATACCTAGTGTTAAACTTTATGTTGTCTCGGTACAGGGAATTTCCTGCTGGGCTGATCAAATCAAACGGAGCCTTCATTTTTTATCGCCAGGCATATCGCATTATGCATCGCATTACTGGCTTGTGCGACATTACTTTATTGCAAAAAATCAGAGCCCGCGTTCTATGGGCCGAGTGTCTCTTCTGTTTGTTTCCAATAAAACATGAATGTGCATTTTTTATAAACGTCTCCGGTTAGGTTCAGTGACTCAGTACCGCGACAAAATGAAAGATGTTCATTGTTCTCCAATACAACGTATGGTGATCCACAAAGCTCATTATGGTGATTTTTTTGATGCTGCAATATTCAATGCCAGTGCAAATATTGATAAGAAATGTAGTCGACAAGCAAGTTGTGAAGTGAAATCTCTTTGTGGTGGAAACAGATCTTGTGAACTGACCGTTGACAATAATTTACTGTCATTACAACATTGTTCTGACACAACAAAAGAACTTTTTATCGAGTACACTTGTGTGGATAATTATATGAATCCCATAACAACAGGTATGATGCGTTATCGTTCAGTCTTTTTAGATTTTATATTACTATAAATAGCCCAATGATAGAAAAAAATAAATTTTGTGATGAAATGTATAAAAATCGTTCTAGTAGAAATCGACCTTAGCTTGGGACTGTTTTTGACGTCACTCAGGTGTCTATCATTTGTTAGAAGTCGACTGATTCGGATCCACTTGATCCTGATCGTTTAATCAAAAAATTGCGCCTCATGGTGAACCACCTTCCGCTAAAAATATTACTCGCACGAAATTCTTCGCAATTTCAGATGGAGGAAGTTGGGATCTCTGATACAGAAGCAAAATGTTCGAATAATAACGCTAATTTGAAATGATATACATTTTTCGGCAGTTCAAGCACCCAACATGAGATTATCGAAATCACCGAACGAAGGTTTCATTAAAATTAATGATGGTTCCACTTGGAGAAAAGTGATAGAGGAAATCTGGGACATCAGTCTTGAAAAATCACTGTGTCAGCACTTGGGATTTAAAGAGACAATGGGGAAAATTGTTAAACCTGAGGGAATCGAGCCAGGTCGTGAAATTGTAAGTGGTGACTTATGTTATGACGTACCTCAAAACGAGAGATGTTGCGTTCACCTTTATCCCTCTATAGCAACGACAACAGTTAAGGCACCATATGTGAAATGTGAGTATATAAGATTTTATCAAAATGATTTTAGTATTCATCTGTTTCTTATAATTCTTATGATTCACACGATAATCACGTATCAGATAAAAAAACCGTTCTCGTTTTAGGCAAGATATGTGAGAATGCATTACTACAGAACAAAACTAAGTTTCCACACGCGATATTTTCTGGAAGTGGTTCTACTGACAATACCAAGTACAAAGAAGCGAGATTTTCTAGCGATGGTTGGTGTCCAACAGAGTCTGGAGACAAATATCTTAAGATCGACCTTCAAAACGAATATCACATAACACGAGTTGTGGTTATGGGTGATAAGGCCCAAATGAGATGTGGTGAATCATATTCTTTGAAGTACAGTCATAATGAAAGTTTGGTGGATAAAAATAGTGCAATAAAGGTAGTGATAATAGGCATTTTAACGTGAAACTAAAATTCGTATTCGTCCTTAACAATTAGCTGTTTGATGCTGGGGGATCTTGACCATAAAGATTGAAGCATGAAATGTAAACTAAGCTGTGGAAATTCTGTATAGTGTTCATACTTTCTAATGTGAATTTAAGTTTTCGGTTACTGGTTTGCCGTTAACCTCAAATCGTCAATCTTAACAGCGATCTCAAATAGTGCCTGTACCAGAATATTTTCAGAGATGAGATTCGTGTTAAAAATTTTTTGAACTCTATTGTATGCTACAAATATTTTACTTTCAGGTGATAGGAAATCAAAAAAGTCATCAAGCATCGACTACAGACGTTGATATATACAATGCGAGATATATAATGATAACACCAAATTCAACAACACTCATTTGTCTGAGAATAGATCTCTGCGGTGAAGGTAAGGTTTCACTACTGTTCTTGTAAATCCTACCGAAAAAACAATAGATCAGAATCTTGATCTTGGATTTTGCAGTGCCCTGTAATCACATACATTAAACTGGAAATACAGACTTTTGTCTCAGAATAGAACTCTGCGGAGAAGGTGCAGCTTTTTTTACAAGTTACTTGTCATTTAAATTTGTCATTTCAAAGTTTTATCGAACTGAATTAATTCTATCTTTCTCCCAGTGCAATCTCTGGCTCCTGTTCAAAACGTTGTTGCTAAACCATCAGATTTCTTTGTTCATCTGTCATGGACAATACCATCACCTAAGGCATCGACTTTTATCACACATATTATCATTTACCTAAACGGTACCGAGGTCAAAAGAATATCGCGCGCATATTATGCAAATCAATACATTCTTCGAGAGCTTACACCAAACACTAATTATGTTGTTGGCATAAAGACACAGGATGGTCAACTAAAGAATACTCAGACAATAGTTTACCACAAGTTCAAGACCAATGAAGCTGGTATGCATAATATGGGGGGCTTCTGATTGTTTTCTAAATATTTCAAATTCAAATAATTGTTTTTATTCTTTACTATCATAGTTCCAAGTGGAGCTCCACGCAGTGTTATGATTAAATCTCGCAGTAAAAACTCTCTCGAAATTTCTTGGAGAGCTCCTGATAAGATATTTCGGAACGGTGAATTGGTGGAATATCAGATTTGTTTTTCTATAAAGAAAAATGATGAAAGTCCGAAATGTTCAAACACAAAAGTTTTGTCCGCCTTATCATACGTTATTTCTAATCTTATTCCTTCAACAAAATACTTTGTGACAGTCTCGGCTGGTACAAAAATTGGTTTTGGAAACAAAAGCTCAGAAATAAGTGAAATAACAAATGGAGGTAAAGAAAATAAAAAAGGACATTTTAAAGAAGCGTAGTGCATGGCAGAAGAATTGCCGAATATGCACTATTTGATCACGTGTAAAAATTGTTAATTTTTTACTCCAAAGTGAAATTAACATGTGTTATTTTATGATATAGAGCCTGTGAACCCTGTTGTAATGTCCCACATTGATCTTGGTTTAACGATACCTAAGGCAGCGCCCTATATAAGGTGCGTGTATATTTCAGGCGTACATTTTGTCGAAGCAAGAGGTGAACATCAGTCATGTTTTTTCCATTCAGAGAAGTACTGATTATTGTTCAAAGAGCCACGTCAAGTAGGCAAACACCAAGTGAAGACATAAAAACAAGTAAACTCAGACCATACCAATCAAACACTCAAGATCCTTACATCACTGCTTATTTGAGAGCAGACGTTCGCCCTTTGTCGTTCGTGATCGGTGATGGCAAGGAATACAAGTATGAAAATGTAACATACGTTAACCAACCTCTTCAACCAAACACAAGTTACAACGTGTTCCTGAGATTCTTTGAAAGCCAGGTAACTAAACGAATGTGATAGGATGCATGTATGTATAAATAATATATTTAATTCAATTGGATCCCGTAGTTAACTATATGTCTCTCGTCTAGAATTCCTACTACTCCACAGGATGGAGCAAAAGTATAAAGACGAAGGTAACCCCAGGTGAAAAATTATGAATATACAAGTTTGTTCTCATAATTCATTGCAACTGTCAGTTTAAGTGTATAAATCTAGACGCTTTAAGGGGTCTTAATTTCGAGTGGAATTATACACACTTCAAATTGAAGCCAGGAACAGTTGAAGGAAAATGAGTCAACTATAGGTCCTATGTATGTTTAAGTGTATAATTATCAAATCAAATGTATCAGATACTTAGCTTAATTCACAAGCCTATTGGATTTGGCTCACTATTTGATTCACTAATCTGTTTCTCGTTCAAAAAAGGACCCAGTGGACCTCCACTGGATGTTTCTTTGAAATCTCGTGGTAAATACGCATTAGAAGTATCGTGGGAGGCTCCTGAAAAAAGTTCAACAACTGGAGAATTAACTGGATACCAAGTTTGCTTTTATACCAACGAGACTCCTTCAGAATGCATTGTGCTAAAAAACCCGAATGTGCTTGCACTTACTCTGAAAAACCTTCAGCCTTCTACGAAGTACTTTGTGACAGTCGCAGCGAGCACAAAAGCTGGTTACGGAGCGAAAAGCTCGGTAGTCAGTAAAATAACCAATGGAGGTAAGAAAGACTACAGTATATAGTTCATATGCATTATCGCCAAGCTAGTATAATTTAACTTAAATGCGTATATGCTTTGAATCTATTATTAATGCCACCAGTTTATTGTTTCTAGAGCCTTTGAATCCACTCGCAACTTCCTATTACACTCTCATCTTAAACATCCCCAAACCAGCAAACTATATTCGGTAGGTATTTTATAAAATTTGCAAAATGTATATTCAGAATTGAGATGCTCAGAAGCTAGACTATGTACAAGTACAGGCGTCTAGTCAAACTCAATTAAAAGCAGGCAACAATAAATAAAGAAACTGTATATGATGTGTCTAGTATTTGAGTGTGACCGAACCAGAAGGCTGATATATCCTGCTGACAAATACAGCAACCCGTTTGAAGCTTATCATTTGTACAACTCTAGGATCCCTGTAATGAATAATACCTTAATTATAGCCAAATATTTTCCATAAATTTAGGCAAGTGATGGTGATCGTTCAAAAAGCCGTGAGCAGTTCACTACAAAGCGAAAATATTGAAACCAGTAAACTCATGGCATATCAGACGAACACTCAATATCCTTATGTCACTGCATATTTAAGTACTGATGATCTTCCTTTGATGTTCGTCATCGGCGATGGCAAAGAATATAATTTTAAAACAGAGAAATACTTCAACCAACCTTTGACAACCAATTCAAGTTATATCGTGTTTTTGAGAAATTTTGAGAGTCAGGTAAATAAGTAAGAAAATGAATATTATGTTAATGATTTGGAAACAGGTATTTTAAAATTAAATAATTAAGAATGTGTACATTGTAGCATCTGGTTGAGGCCCTATGGGTCGTACGTCATGTAAATAGATTATACCGTATCGGCGGGAAATAAACAACAATGGCTGAGCTCTAATTTAGACAGTTCATATGGCGACGAGAACGGGATTAAAAACAGAATACTGAGCAAGCAAAAGTAGACGAGAAGTTTTTACGTTAGCACAGCTTACACAACCTGCAGAAGTAGCGGTTAAAACATGGCTACGACGAGCATAAAACCATGCGTACCGGAGTTCAACACAGAGGAACTAACAGACACGGGTAAAAATTTGGATAGACGATGGAAAGAATGGATAGAAAACTTCGAACTAGTACTAGATTTTGAAGGGGTAACGGATCCCGAGGAAGGAAAATCGAAAAAGAAAGCGGAGCTGCTCACGGTCGGTGGTCAGGCACTTAGAGAAGTTTTCGCCACCGTAACGGCAACCGACGACACATACGCAGCGGCGAAAGAGGCACTGACGGCACACTTTTCACGGAAGAAAAACCTGATGGCTGATCGATATCGATTCTTCTGTACAATGCCAACATCACCCGAAGAAACGCATGACCACTGGATAACAAGACTTCGCACAAAAGGCAAAGACTGTGAATTTGAAAAAATGACATTAGATGAAGCAATTAAACTGGTAGTCACTATACACACATCATCGGAGAAACTACAGCGGGACATCATCGCAAAGGATATGGATTTAAAGACAGTTATAGACATCGCCCGCGCACTAGAACTCACACAACGGGAAGTCCGATTCATGAAAAACACATCAATGGACTCGGCGGAACCAGAGATCAACAGTTTGTCAGAAAAACACGCTCAAGCAAAAGTTGACACCACAACAGCTAGACGAACTGAAGTCACTAAGGAAGCAACATCACGGAACAAATCGACAATTGAAATATGCAAATACTGTGGCCAACAAACACCACATAAAGGAAAGTGCAAAGCCCGAGGAGCAACATGCAATGTTTGCAAGAAGAAAGGGCACTTCGCAGTGGTTTGTCAATCTAGATCATTTAAAATCAAGTCAGTAGAGCAACACCACAGTGAAAGCAGTGACGAAGACAACACACAAGCCTCCTACAAGTTCAACAGGGTAACATGGAAGCTAGATCAGGTTATAACGAACACGACACCACCACAGCAACCAGAGTACAACACCAAAGTCACCATAAGGGTACAAGACCAGCGACTTAGAGCCCAAGTGGACTCTGGAGCAGAAGTGAACATCATGAGTTACACCACATATGAAAACCTCACCAGAAAACCACCATTGCGAAAATCGAGTGCAAAATTGAAACCGTATCGATCTAAACCGCTGCCAGTTAAAGGATATTTCGGAACAACGATTCGAGCAAATAACCAGGAAGCAAACACCACTTTCTATGTGACAGAGAAGTCAACGGCCATGCCTATCCTCGGAAAATACACCGCTTTTGATCTGAACATTCTCAAGATAACCGTCTAGGAATTGCTCCAGGAACAGGAACAACCAACTAAGGCAACTGTAATAAAAACAGCTCAAAATGGTGGAAGAATATCAGTCAATTAACGGGCAGAAACAAATCTTCAAAGTTTTTTCATAAGTGACCCTGAAAGTCAAGCTACAATGAATGATAAGGAAACTGCTAATTATATTAACAATTTCTTTGCAAGTTTGACCGAAGATTTTCCCGACGTCCATAAAAGGTGGTTTGAATATGGCGCGGGTGAGTCCTTACCCATAATTACGAAATAATCCGTTTTGACCAAATTGAGAAACTTAAAAACTAACAAGGCATCTGGTTTAAATGATCCCAATTGTAAAATCCTGAAGATATTTGCGTAGGCTTTTGCAATACCACTCACGCACATCTTTAATGAATCCTTCAAATCAAAGTGTTTCCCAATCACCTGGAAAGAATTTGGGGTTATACCAATCCAAAGTGTGTAGCTTGTACTAGCGCTGAAAAATTACGCCCCATTGCACTAACAAGTGTAATTTCTAAGCTTCAAGAATCATATGTAGTTAAATGGATAAACGAGGATGTTGAAGGAAAAATTTCGAAAGCACAGTATGGAGGACAGCCTGGATCGTCTGCCGTTCTTGCCCTAATATACTTGGTCCATAAGTGGCAGAAGGCTCTGGATGCCCCTGGCTTCGTAATTAGGCTAATATTTCTAGACTTCCGCAAAGCTTATGATCTTATTGATCATAATATATTGCTTGAAAATTGTTCTAAGATTGGCATTCGACCAGCACTGATATCATGGCTTGCATCGTATTTGAGTGGTAGAAGTCAAGTTACGAAATTTGGAAACGAGTTATCTGAAAGATATACTATACATGGAGGTGTACCTCAAGGTAGCAAAATAGGACCTGTTGCATTTATTGTGCACTTAAATGGACTTCCCTCAGTATTGAAACAATCAGAAGTATCTGGTGAAGATTTTGAAGGTAATGAGGACGACGATGATGTATCAATATTTATGGACGATACCACAATCTCTGAAATCATAGATATAAAAAAATCACACGTCAGGTAATGTCATTGGCAACGCTACAAGGAACATGAGCCAAGTTGCGAAGTTCACTAAGGAACAAAAAATGGAATTAAACTTGAAAAAGTGTAGAGAAATGCTCATCGATTTAAGA
The DNA here is from genome assembly GCF_004324835.1 of Dendronephthya gigantea. Taxonomy (NCBI): domain Eukaryota; kingdom Metazoa; phylum Cnidaria; class Anthozoa; order Malacalcyonacea; family Nephtheidae; genus Dendronephthya; species Dendronephthya gigantea. The sequence goes on along the minus strand of NW_021163304.1, from coordinate 28,709 downwards.
AGGAATAAAACTGTCATACCACCGGTGAAAATTGATAACCACACGATTGAAAGGGTTAGTACGTATAAACTATTGGGTCTTTGGATTGATGATGATATGAAGTGGAAGACAAATACAGAGAAGATAGTAAAAAAGGCTGCTAAACGACTATTCCTTCTTAAAGTATTAAAATCATATGGTGCAATTCCTGATGAATTAAAAAAATTTTACATCACAGTCATCAGACCAGTCCTGGAATATGGAGCTCAGGTATGGCATGGAGGGATTACTAAGGAACAGTGTAGAGATATTGAACGGATTCAAAAACGAGCATTGAGGATAATTTACAAGAATGATGATTATGATGAGAATCTTCATATTGCAGAAATAGAAAGTTTGGAGAATCGGAGAGACCGCATGTGCATAGACCTAATTAAGGATATGTCGAATGTAGACCACAAACTGCATAAGTTACTTCCAAAGAGAATTGGAGAAATTAGAAAGAGGGAAACAAGACTAAATAGTCAAAAGTACTATAATTATAAGGCAAATACAGAACGATTTAAGAACAGCCCAATTACTTATGCAATCTTAAAGTATAATGAATTTTTATCTTAGTTGTAGTAATCTTCTTATAGTATATATAGCTTTAATGTAGTCTTTTATTGTTATCATAGTTTAAATATAGACTTGTTATTGTAATGCACATAACAATTTAGCTGGTAGTAGCTACTAGAACTGTGTATTTTACCCAATAATAATAATAATAATAAAATAATAACACAGCCATCAAACGCACAAGACATGTCATACCTACCTTAGAGGAACTAAGATACAAGTTAAACGAGGCCAAGCAATTCACCAAACTGGATATGAAACAAGGATACATGCAACTAGAGTTGAATCCAAATTCACGATATATAACAACATTTTACACCCCATCGTGGACTCCGACGTTTCAAACGATTAAACTTTGGGACAAACTCGGCAGCAGAAATCTTCCATGAAGAGATATCACAACTGATGGTCGACATTCCCAATGTTGACAACCTGTATGACGACATCATCGTATACGGTAAGACACAGCAGCAGCACGACACAGCGCTCGCACAAGTTCTTCAAAGATTTGAAGATTGTGGACTAACGCTAGGATTGCCGAAATGCAAGTTTGATCAACCGGAAATCGAATTCTTTGGCATGAAATTCTCAGCAAAGGGCATGTCACCAACAGATGAAAAAGTCAAGGTTCTCATTGAGGCACCGCCACCAACTACAGTGGGAGAAGTGAGATCTTTCCTCGGGATCGCAAATTACAGTGCAAGCTTCATACAGCATTATTCAGAAAATACAGCACCATTGCGAGAGATGACGAAGAAGAACGCCCGGTTCGAATGGACAGATAAGTGCCAGGAAGCTTTCGATACTCTAAAGAAAGCAATGGTCAGCCCCCAAGTCATGGCCTGCTATGATCCGACCCGATCAACGCAACTTATCCTAGACGCATCCAAATACGGCCTAGCGAGCATGCTAACCCAATTCGACACGGAGACGGGCAGACACAAAGTGGTGCGATACGACAGTCGTTCTACCACAAAGCAAGAATCGCGCTATGCACAAATCGAGCTAGAAAGTGCAGCCGTCGAATTTGCAATCAAAAGAAACACACATGTACCTCTACGGACTTCCCCACTTTATAGTCATAACTGACCACAAACCACTGCTGCCACTCTACAACAGATACCGCGCTGAGATGCCTCCAAGAATACACTGACACAAGCTTAACCTACAAGGCTACAACTTCAAACTAAGGCATGAACCAGGAAAGGATAACCCCACCGACTACATGTCCAGACACCCACCCCAAAGTCCAATGACATACCAGCAAACGGAACATCAAAAAGCAAAATTAGTTGATGCACACGTGAATGCGAGTTATCCGTAGCCCAGGGAATAATATTGCAAGGCAGGAAGCTGGTGGTGCCTCAGAGCATATAGAGCCACACCCCATCCAATGACACAACAGTCACCTGCACCACTAGTGTTCAATGGCAGAAGGTACAAAACAAGACTGCCCACAACAACCAACAAAACCATACTAGTCTATGACAAGAAGGTGAGACGGAATGACAAAATCAGCAAAGAAAGGATGAAAAAAAGGGCGGACAGCAAGCAACACGTCCGAACGAGTGAGATTAAGGTGGGCGACAAGGTACTTTGTCGACAGCAAAGAGCAAACAAGCACACGCCAGCTTACAGCAACGAAATATTGAGAGTGATTAAAAGAAAAGGAAGTATGGTGGTAGCAAAAGGGGAAACAAAGATTATAACCAGACATGTTACATTTTTCAAGAGGCCTCCGAATGACCTAGACACAGACACCCCAACGTCCACACCTACACCAGATCAAAACAGAACCAGCTGGGATGGAGAGATGACACCACCACCTACTCCACCCGCACCAGAACAAGAAGAGAACGAAGAGCTGCAGCAAAGAAATGATCAACCAATAGCAGAGGACCCAGAGGGAAGAGCAAGAGCAGCACACCAAGCAAATGAGGGTGATCGACCGTCGAGAGAAAAGAGACCACCAGCCCGCTTTAGGGATGAAAACTTTGAATATCATAGCGGAAGCAAAGACTTCACAATATAATACATAAGGAACTCTAAATAGTAATAGAAAAAGAGATTGATATGGTTGAGTTTTAAAAATAGTTTACGTTACGTTGTTGACTCTAGAGGAAAGGAGGAATGTAGCATCTGGTTGAGGCCCTATGGGTCGTACGTCATGTAAATAGATTATACCGTATCGGCGGGAAATAAACAACAATGGCTGAGCTCTAATTTAGACAGTTCATATGGCGACGAGAACGGGATTAAAAACAGAATACTGAGCAAGCAAAAGTAGACGAGAAGTTTTTACGTTAGCACAGCTTACACAACCTGCAGAAGTAGCGGTTAAAACATGGCTACGACGAGCATAAAACCATGCGTACCGGAGTTCAACACAGAGGAACTAACAGACACGGGTAAAAATTTGGATAGACGATGGAAAGAATGGATAGAAAACTTCGAACTAGTACTAGATTTTGAAGGGGTAACGGATCCCGAGGAAGGAAAATCGAAAAAGAAAGCGGAGCTGCTCACGGTCGGTGGTCAGGCACTTAGAGAAGTTTTCGCCACCGTAACGGCAACCGACGACACATACGCAGCGGCGAAAGAGGCACTGACGGCACACTTTTCACGGAAGAAAAACCTGATGGCTGATCGATATCGATTCTTCTGTACAATGCCAACATCACCCGAGAAACGCATGACCACTGGATAACAAGACTTCGCACAAAAGGCAAAGACTGTGAATTTGAAAAAATGACATTAGATGAAGCAATTAAACTGGTAGTCACTATACACACATCATGCGGAGAACTACAGCGGGACATCATCGCAAAGGTATGGATTTAAAGACAGTTATAGACATCGCCCGCGCACTAGAACTCACACAACGGGAAGTCCGATTCATGAAAAACACATCAATGGACTCGGCGGAACCAAGCAGATCAACAGTTTGTCAGAAAAACACGCTCAAGAAAAAGTTGACACCCACAACAGCTAGACGAACTGAAGTCACTAAGGAAGCAACATCACGGAACAAATCGACAATTGAAATATGCAAATACTGTGGCCAACAAACACCACATAAAGGAAAGTGCAAAGCCCGAGGAGCAACATGCAATGTTTTGCAAGAAGAAAGGGCACTTCGCAGTGGTTTGTCAATCTAGATCATTTAAAATCAAGTCAGTAGAGCAACACCACAGTGAAAGCAGTGACGAAGACAACACACAAGCCTCCTACAAGTTCAACAGGGTAACATGGAAGCTAGATCAGGTTATAACGAACACGACACCACCACAGCAACCAGAGTACAACACCAAAGTCACCATAAGGGTACAAGACCAGCGACTTAGAGCCCAAGTGGACTCTGGAGCAGAAGTGAACATCATGAGTTACACCACATATGAAAACCTCACCAGAAAACCACCATTGCGAAAATCGAGTGCAAAATTGAAACCGTATGGATCTAAACCGCTGCCAGTTAAAGGATATTTCGGAACAACGATTCGAGCAAATAACCAGGAAGCACACAACTTATGAGACAGAGTCAACGGCATGCCTATCCTCGGAAAATACACCGCTTTTGATCTGAACATTCTCAAGATAACCGTCTAGGAATTGCTCCAGGAACAGGAACAACCAACTAAGGCAACTGTAATAAAACAGCTCAAAATGGTGGAAGAATATCAGTCAATTAACGGGCAGAAACAAATCTTCAAAGTTTTTTCATAAGTGACCCTGAAAGTCAAGCTACAATGAATGATAAGGAAACTGCTAATTATTAACAATTTCTTTGCAAGTTTGACCGAAGATTTTCCCGACGTCCATAAAAGGTGGTTTGAATATGGCGCGGGTGAGTCCTTACCCATAATTAAATAATCCGTTTTGACCAAATTGAGAAACTTAAAAACTAACAAGGCATCTGGTTTAAATGATCCCAATTGTAAAATCCTGAAGATATTTGCGTAGGCTTTTGCAATACCACTCACGCACATCTTTAATGAATCCTTCAAATCAAAGTGTTTCCCAATCACCTGGAAAGAATTTGGGGTTATACCAATCCAAAGTGTGTAGCTTGTACTAGCGCTGAAAAATTACGCCCCATTGCACTAACAAGTGTAATTTCTAAGCTTCAAGAATCATATGTAGTTAAATGGATAAACGAGGATGTTGAAGGAAAAATTTCGAAAGCACAGTATGGAGGACAGCCTGGATCGTCTGCCGTTCTTGCCCTAATATACTTGGTCCATAAGTGGCAGAAGGCTCTGGATGCCCCTGGCTTCGTAATTAGGCTAATATTTCTAGACTTCCGCAAAGCTTATGATCTTATTGATCATAATATATTGCTTGAAAATTGTTCTAAGATTGGCATTCGACCAGCACTGATATCATGGCTTGCATCGTATTTGAGTGGTAGAAGTCAAGTTACGAAATTTGGAAACGAGTTATCTGAAAGATATACTATACATGGAGGTGTACCTCAAGGTAGCAAAATAGGACCTGTTGCATTTATTGTGCACTTAAATGGACTTCCCTCAGTATTGAAACAATCAGAAGTATCTGGTGAAGATTTTGAAGGTAATGAGGACGACGATGATGTATCAATATTTATGGACGATACCACAATCTCTGAAATCATAGATATCACACGTCAGGTAATGTCATTGGCAACGCTACAAGGAACATGAGCCAAGTTGCGAAGTTCACTAAGGAACAAAAAATGGAATTAAACTTGAAAAAGTGTAGAGAAATGCTCATCGATTTAAGAAGGAATAAAACTGTCATACCACCGGTGAAAATTGATAACCACACGATTGAAAGGGTTAGTACGTATAAACTATTGGGTCTTTGGATTGATGATGATATGAAGTGGAAGACAAATACAGAGAAGAAGTAAAAAAGGCTGCTAAACGACTATTCCTTCTTAAAGTATTAAAATCATATGGTGCAATTCCTGATGAATTAAAAAAATTTTACATCACAGTCATCAGACCAGTCCTGGAATATGGAGCTCAGGTATGGCATGGAGGGATTACTAAGGAACAGTGTAGAGATATTGAACGGATTCAAAAACGAGCATTGAGGATAATTTACAAGAATGATGATTATGATGAGAATCTTCATCAGAAATAGAAAGTTTGGAGAGTCGGAGAGACCGCATGTGCATAGACCTAATTAAGGATATGTCGAATGTAGACCACAAACTGCATAAGTTACTTCCAAAGAGAATTGGAGAAATTAGAAAGAGGGAAACAAGACTAAATAGTCAAAAGTACTATAATTATAAGGCAAATACAGAACGATTTAAGAACAGCCCAATTACTTATGCAATCTTAAAGTATAATGAATTTTTATCTTAGGTGTAGTAATCTTCTTATAGTATATATAGCTTTAATGTAGTCTTTTATTGTTATCATAGTTTAAATATAGACTTGTTATTGTAATGCACATAACAATTTAGCTGGTAGTAGCTACTAGAACTGTGTATTTTACCCAATAATAATAATAATAATAATAATAATAACAATAAACACAGCCATCAAACGCACAAGACATGTCATACCTACCTTAGAGGAACTAAGATACAAGTTAAACGAGGCCAAGCAATTCACCAAACTGGATATGAAACAAGGATACATGCAACTAGAGTTGAATCCAAATTCACGATATATAACAACATTTTACACCCATCGTGGACTCCGACGTTTCAAACGATTAAACTTTGGGACAAACTCGGCAGCAGAAATCTTCCATGAAGAGATATCACAACTGATGGTCGACATTCCCAATGTTGACAACCTGTATGACGACATCATCGTATACGGTAAGACACAGCAGCAGCACGACACAGCGCTCGCACAAGTTCTTCAAAGATTTGAAGATTGTGGACTAACGCTAGGATTGCCGAAATGCAAGTTTGATCAACCGGAAATCGAATTCTTTGGCATGAAATTCTCAGCAAAGGGCATGTCACCAACAGATGAAAAAGTCAAGGTTCTCATTGAGGCACCGCCACCAACTACAGTGGGAGAAGTGAGATCTTTCCTCGGGATCGCAAATTACAGTGCAAGCTTCATACAGCATTATTCAGAAAATACAGCACCATTGCGAGAGATGACGAAGAAGAACGCCCGGTTCGAATGGACAGATAAGTGCCAGGAAGCTTTCGATACTCTAAAGAAAGCAATGGTCAGCCCCCAAGTCATGGCCTGCTATGATCCGACCCGATCAACGCAACTTATCCTAGACGCATCCAAATACGGCCTAGCGAGCATGCTAACCCAATTCGACACGGAGACGGGCAGACACAAAGTGGTGCGATACGACAGTCGTTCTACCACAAAGCAAGAATCGCGCTATGCACAAATCGAGCTAGAAAGTGCAGCCGTCGAATTTGCAATCAAAAGAAACCACATGTACCTCTACGGACTTCCCCACTTTATAGTCATAACTGACCACAAACCACTGCTGCCACTCTACAACAGATACCGCGCTGAGATGCCTCCAAGAATACACTGACACAAGCTTAACCTACAAGGCTACAACTTCAAACTAAGGCATGAACCAGGAAAGGATAACCCCACCGACTACATGTCCAGACACCCACCCCAAAGTCCAATGACATACCAGCAAACGGAACATCAAAAAGCAAAATTAGTTGATGCACACGTGAATGCGAGTTATCCGTAGCCCAGGGAAAATATTGCAAGGCAGGAAGCTGGTGGTGCCTCAGAGCATATAGAGCCACACCCCATCCAATGACACAACAGTCACCTGCACCACTAGTGTTCAATGGCAGAAGGTACAAAACAAGACTGCCCACAACAACCAACAAAACCATACTAGTCTATGACAAGAAGGTGAGACGGAATGACAAAATCAGCAAAGAAAGGATGAAAAAAAGGGCGGACAGCAAGCAACACGTCCGAACGAGTGAGATTAAGGTGGGCGACAAGGTACTTTGTCGACAGCAAAGAGCAAACAAGCACACGCCAGCTTACAGCAACGAAATATTGAGAGTGATTAAAAGAAAAGGAAGTATGGTGGTAGCAAAAGGGGAAACAAAGATTATAACCAGACATGTTACATTTTTCAAGAGGCTACCGAATGACCTAGACACAGACACCCCAACGTCCACACCTACACCAGATCAAACAGAACCAGCTGGGATGGAAGAGATGACACCACCACCTACTCCACCCGCACCAGAACAAGAAGAGAACGAAGAGCTGCAGCAAAGAAATGATCAACCAATAGCAGAGGACCCAGAGGGAAGAGCAAGAGCAGCACACCAAGCAAATGAGGGTGATCGACCGTCGAGAGAAAAGAGACCACCAGCCCGCTTTAGGGATGAAAACTTTGAATATCATAGCGGAAGCAAAGGACTTCACAATATAATACATAAGGAACTCTAAATAGTAATAGAAAAAGAGATTGATATGGTTGAGTTTTAAAAATAGTTTACGTTACGTTGTTGACTCTAGAGGAAAGGAGGAATGTAGCATCTGGTGAGGCCCTATGGGTCGTACGTAATGTAAATAGATTATACCGTATCGGCGGGAAATGAACAACAATGGCCGAGCTCTAATCTAGACAGTTCATACATGTATGTACATTTTCACTCCCAAGTAATAACAGGCAGATTTAGAATTTGTACTAAATAATTATTTTCCGGACCATGCAGAATTATAATACTCCAGTGAATAATTTTAATACTTCTGTTAAGGATTCGTACTACTCGACGGAATGGAGCAGCAGTTTTAAAACTATAGAAGAAGCACCTGCAGGTGAAGATCTTCTATTTATTAATTTCCAGTTATACTTTTATTTCATTGTTCTCTGCACCGCAGATTAACGTGCGAGCCAGATAAAGATTCTTCAATTATTTTTGTAGTTTCTTTGAAAAGTAACAATTCTAAACAATCCGACGAAGACAAAACGCGCATGGGTCTTCTTTATACCGCTGATTATTCTGGCTTTATATTTTCTGGTTTCACTTGGTGTTATTGTGTACCAACGTCGTCTTCTTCAAAATAAAGATGTGAATCATGGATATGGAACCTCAAAACAGACAAACGAAATAAAAGAGTTTGGTAAGTTTAAAATTCACGAAGTGGTAAACTAAGTTGCCATTTGCTTGGGTTACTTCAGCATAATGATTAAGTAAGTTTAGAGATTAAGAAAAAAATATTTGTTTGTTACCATGCAGGGAAATATAAGTTAAGGAAAGTTTGGTAAAGAAAAGTTTGAAAAATTCACTAGTTTTCGTTACATTCGTAGCTACTTTTTTACACTTTCCTACACTCGTGCATCAATATATAGGCAATGGAAAAGTAATAGGGGGTTATAGATGGAGTATAAACGTGTAAAACTTAAAAAAAACTTCTTGTATAAGTTATTTCTAAATTCTCATGTAACTGCATAGATTTTATTTTAAAAGATCCGAGAACAAACAAAGGAGCAAAATATGATCACAGAACTCAAAATGATGAGACTGTTTACGAGACTCCAGATGATGTTATTGAAGAAATTGAGCGAAATGAGGGTGCACGTGGAACTGAAAAAGGACAAGAATCATCGAACTACATGTCGTTACAAGATAAAAAAGAACCAGCAAACGTTTATCAGGCATTGCAACCCCCCGTCACCAATGATAATCAACGTCATACTAAGGGGGGTGGTCAGTCAGTGGAATATCAAAATCCTGCATTCAGTGCAGATTTCAGTGGTGAATAGTCATTCGTGAGAAAAATTCTACAAGTATTATAATATACACATAGTCATACATGCATTGGCATTGTTCCTTAACGCCAATACACAAGAATAACTCAAGACACAAGTATAATCTCTAATATAATATAAGTCTGCTTCGAATGCAATTCGTATTTCATTCACCAAAACATGAACAACAACGAATCCAGGAAAACGCGTGAAAGCGCCGGAAGTGAGTCTAACATGCAATACTAATTATCTACTTCATGTAACATGCCACAAAGGGTGGCGTGGTTTCTTTCTTTTATCTTCTTTATGCTAATGTTAATAATGTGAATATAACTAGAACAGTAACGTTAACAATGTTCATACCCAAAGTATGTGGAGGGTTTCTTTTACGGGAGGGTCTCATGGGCAAACTCGGTGGACTTGCTTGCAAAACGCGGGGACCCCTGGTGGACTGGGAGGTACGGGTTCGGCAGGACCTGTGTCTTCATCATCGCTATCATCGGACTCTGTGAAACGTTTGGGAGGAGGTTGGTCGACCCCATCGGACACACGGAAACATTCATCGATTCGAACCTTATACGAGGCTGCGCGCAGCTGTGTGTCGGTGAATTTTTGAACAAAACACCAGGGGAGCTTGATTGATACCACAATATATCGGTTGCGAGCTTTGGTTTTGTCTCTATCGGTGGACAGGTAAACGAGATCGCCAACTTGTATGCTTTGTGACTTGCGACGTGTGTGGGCATTTCTTGAGCCTTTGGACTGTTCACTATAGGGATGGTTCTTAATACGATCGTGGTGTTGCTTCGCGATAACCTCCGTGTCTTTAATTGGAATTTGAGCATTCGAGAACTGATCTCTGTGAGTCCAGAGCTCATGTGCAGATACACCGTTCCGGCGGAGACGGGAATTTAGTCTGGAAATCACAAGGGCAAGCTCAACTGGGGTGACTGGGCTTCCGTCTGGGTTTCGGCGACGTAGTTCTTCTTCGAGTTCCGCAATGGCTTTTTCGGCGACGGGGTTTTTGTTAACATTTTTAATTCTGCCAATCTCTAACGTGACACCTATTTGTTTCAGAGTCAAGTCATTCTGTAATCCGATGAAACCGGGAGCGGGATCAACCCGGACAGTAGCGGGTGGTCCGTCAGGTGAACGGAGAGCAGCAACTAAGGTGGATAAACTGTCCCGAAGTGTCGTGCTCTTCTCATTGGGAATGATGGTGGCTGACGTAAACGACGTTGTAGTTTCCCGTAGTACAAGAATATTTTGTCTGCTTCTACGTAGCACATCTGCCGCAAATGAAACTCCGACCACGCTGGGTGGGTCACTGGTGTGTGTTGTAAAAGTGGTTGTGGGAGATGTCGGAGTGAGGCGCAAGTGTGACATGTATTGGAGATGCGTTCGATAGCTTTTGTCAAATCGAGAGCATAGAAGTGTCGCTTCATGGCAAGACTGAGTTGGTGGGGAGTAGGATGGTCGAATCGCAGATGGAGAGCAGTTACGAGTCCGTCAAGGGCACTTCTCGGACAATGATTAATTCAGTGCTTGGGGATAAGGGATCTGTGTGGGGCAACGAGGAGGCCGTCTTTGGCGATGGAAGCAACGTTTAAATACTTCTTGACATGTTTGTAGTCTTCTTTGAGGGACGTGTTCCTTGCTTTAAGTGGGCATGTGTCCGACGAAGATCAGGACACTCGGCTTGAATTGTGCTCCAGGCAGATCTGGTAGTAAAAGGAAGATGGGACAAGTCCCGTATGTCTTGAACCGAGGTGGAGCGAATGACAGAATCTTCAGTAACAGCGATGAAGGTACAAACTTGACAACGCGGCTCAGTGCACTCAGCAGCGTTGCGGCTGGAGAAATCGGAGGGGATGTTAGCTGATCCTGCAAGGTGTTGGACAAAGACTGCATATCGACTGACAATAGAGAGAAAAGATGTTACACGGGGGCTTGCGGAAAACTCTCCACGGCATATTTCTCGATTGCCTGTACACATGGTTTGCTGTCCGTTAATAAACAGGTTTGCTGGGTCGACTGGATTATATAGGGACTGAAATGCTTGATGGCAGTGGCGATGCTGAGTGCCTCTACTTCACATGGCAACCAGGTAACCTGGTGTTTTCGAAGCTTAGCACTGAAGAAACCTGCGAGGTGGATCTTGTTGTCACGGTTGATGTACAAGGTGGCGCCAATACCGTATTTACTGACGGATCCATCTGTGACAATCCACAGCTGGTCTGATGGCCGGGCAGAGTGATCGACTTGTGTTCAGCAAGAGACTTTTGGGCAAGATGGAACTGCTCCAACAATGTGTCCGTCCATTTTATCTTGGTGCAGGATTCCTGACCTGCACTGACCTGTTCCAGTGGTGCGAGAAGTTGAGAACACCTTGGTAGCACACGACTGAGGGCTTTATAGCTCCAAGAAATGATCGAAGGCTGCGCACTGTCTCTGGTGGGGGGCAGGAAGATAATGTAGCAATACGATGTGGGCTTGCTGTTAAGGAACCTTGGGTCCATATCCATCCAAGAACAGTAGTGGAGCGAGGACAAATGGTTTTAGATGGAGAAAGGTGTAGGTTACACTTCGCAAGGGAATCCAGGATACGTTGCCAGTTCTGAAGAAGTTCCTCGGGTGTGTCTGCTCCGCAATACAGGTCATCAGCCAATTTTGTGGCTATCCCGTCCTGTAGACAATCACCAGGACTCGGCACATCAACTCTTCTAAGGCAGTCTCTGAGCCAGGCATGCCCATGGCACAGCGGGTGTATGCTCGGATGCCTCGGAATGGTGTGGCTACCCCACATACTTGATCGATTCTTTTGCTAATGGGATCTGGTAAAATGCACTAGTTAAATCAGTGACGATTAGGTACTTCCATTGAGCAATAGTGCGTAAGGTGGTATCGACATCTGGCATGAGCGATGGTTGAGGCTTGCTGTACCTGGCAACATCAGCAAAGGCTGTGACCAACCTATGACCTCCAGAAGGTTTAGCGACCAAGAACGATGGATTGAGGTATTCTATTGTGACGCCAATGTCCTCTGGGCGTTGAATACTCCTTGGCGTTCAAGCTCGTCAAATTTATCTTGGAGTTCAAGAAGCTTGTTTCGAGAGTATTGGGGTAATCGACCCTTCGTTGAGGGGGTTGGACTGGACCCATGTTGACAGTAGCTTGAAAGGGCCAACAGCTCCATTGTATCCGGTGAGGGCGGGGTCGAATACGGTATCATACTTCTGTAGGGCTTTTTTGAACTCGGTACGAATGTGGACAGGTAAAATATTGTCAGGATCCAATTGAACAGTGGAAGAGTGGGCAGCTACAGTAGGTGTTGTAGGGACAACATTGGAGGGAACTGACTGTGTGGTAGGTGTCTCTGGTGTTTGGGTGTGAAGTACCTGGCAGAAATGCTCATTCCGAGCAATTTGTTGTGGCTTGTTGGTGGCATTCAGGATACGCACCTGACCAGCTACAGCTTGGACAATGTGTGGAGGGGGCCAGTCACGACACCTCTTGGAACAATCGGGACGAGGTTCGATTGCAAGGGTGGCATCAGGTTGGATATCAGTTGGTAAGTCTACCTCTAGGTAGTCTCCTGGCCAAACAACTGTTAATGTTGGTGGGGCACGTAAAACTTGGGCATGGGTCTCCTGATGTGATTTGGGGAGGCCTCCGGTGCATCATCACCGTAATAAGAAACATGAGCTCCCTGAATGGATATTTGCTGTTTGGCAGGTCGAACAGAAATGTCGTTGACTGACATGAATGGTGTTCCTGCCAATATGTCAACGTCAAGTTCGTCTACTACAAGAGCATCAAGCAGGAGGTTTACATGGTTGTGGTGTAAGGTAAGGTGGCCTCTCCAATGACTGTTAGGGGGGTAATGCCATCGGCCTGTAGGGCAGACTGTCTTGTCTTGCATATTGTTGCCCCAATTTTCTTGATAACAGATGTTTTGATCATGCTTGTCTCCGCTCCGGTGTCGAGGGTAAGCTGTAATGCATGGTGTTGGTAGAACACGTTTAGTTGAGGAGATCGTTTGGTGCGGACACGTCGGCCGGTAGACGTTACTCGGTGGCTGTGGGTTGCAGCTTGGGTAAGACAGGCTCTTCTGGCTCAGAATCAGAGGAGGCTATGTTTGGGTTGTCTGCCATTACTTGTCGAGCGCGAGTTAAATACTGGCGATCTTCTGCCGGAAGGAAAGGGCATCGACTGAGGTAATGGTGGGACTGTGCTCGATTTGCTTGTTTACATAGGGGGCATGACTTAGCTCTTGAGGTCATACCTTTAGGCTTTGACTGTTAAGGACTGTGCGTTTGCAGTACGGGTTTGGGGGGTTGGCGAAATGCAGTACGTAACACCTTGGCTTCATTGGTGGTATGTATTTCATCAAGTAAAGAGTCGAGGGCTTGCGATATCTCCGGTTTCAAACTGGCTAATGTTTGGGATCGAAGCTCTGTGCCATAGCGCTGTTTGACTAGCACAGGTAGGTCAGGGTGACTAAACGTAACCATGTAATTACAATAAAATTTTCCAGGGTGGGTGTGACTTCCTCATCAGTAGTGGTATCTTCACCATGGTGACGGATAGTGTCACTGCTTTAAGTAAGTTATCTTCAATAAAACTTACCAGTCGTTGGTAAAGATCCTCGGGACGTTCTCCGGCTTCCAGGTGTATATTGCTGACATCGAGGAAACGTGCGCCTGTTGATTGGAAACCAAAGTGGGCGCGAATGGCTTGCCAAATAGACTGCATGGACGTGGAATTTTTAACGATAGTATTACGGGATATAACTGGACAAAAGTTAGCGATTTGCCCCAACATCAGCTCTAGATGTGTTAACTTTTGGGCAGCTGTACGACGACTGGCTTGTGGTACGTCTTCGCCGTCGTCGGTAAATCCTCGAGTTGGGTTAGTGCTAGATTTACGCTGCCATGTTGATTCTTCGAGCAGAAGGTTGGCAAAATTCGAGTCGAGTGACAAAATATATTGAAGATTCTGACGCCACGATTCGAATGAGGTAATGGTTTCTTGTTTGGTTAACCAACAACACTCGGCTTCCTTCCGATGCGCGTAGGGTAAACGGCGTGGACGATGCCGAATCGGGGGACTATTAGTCCGACCTAGTCCCCTTAAAAGATTCCCCACGTAAATCTAAATTATTATTGACCAGGAAGTCCCATCCTAGCACACAATCGTAACTGATATTCGTGCAAACTAAAGAATTTCCTACGTAAGTTCTCTTGTTTGTACTCTTGCAAGAAGTAACACCTATTGGAATGCGACCTAATATTTGTAAACTACCTCCTGTTATAGATTTGCAACGTTCTGACACCGAGGTGTCCAAATTCTTACAATCCATATCAATTATTTTCTGAATATTATCGCTAATAAATGTTCGCATTGAGCCAGTATCTATGAGCGCGTTGACTTCTACACCGCCCCTTGCCCGTTTAAATGGTTTCCTCAGTCTCTTGCAAAGTGTCCATAACCCTTGCATTCGCAACATTGCTTCCCGCTAACTGGACTTTGCCGTTGGGACCAAGACCGAGGGCTACCATTCACGCAATTTTTGGCAAAATGTCCTCTTTCCCCGCAGGAATAACATGACCCTGTAGCAACGCGTCGCGTAACATGCGGCAGTTGAGAACGACGAGCTTGTTGGTTGACTTGGTTCTGCTCGAACCGGCCTAGGCGATTAACGTTGTCCTCCATCTGCTGCTGTTTGACCGCCATGTCAGAGACTAGAGATACAAGTCAACTCGGACGACTGGCTCGTGCTACATGCCTTGCAATTGCTTTCGTCAGTCGATCTCGCAGATGCAGAGTCGTGTATATCTGATGTATAGTCTTTGACAGCTCTATATCGTTGCACAAAGGACAACATTTTTGGGAGATCAGGCACCGGATCGTACTCTAAAAGTTTGATTTTCATTTGTTTTGGCAAGCCTCTCATAAACTGCCTCGTCAAAAGTGCCGTTTTTGCGGCGTCTTCGATATTGGGTTGAGCTTTCAGAAGGATTTGCTCCAATTCCCACCTAAAGACGGACGGATCTTCGCCAGATCGTAACATCCGTGCTTCGAATTCGGCGAAGTAATTTTCTCGGCTGGCTTGTGGGCAGAGTGCTTCTTTCAATGTTTTGGAAGCGTCCGCGTAGGTTTTGCGGTCATCTTCTGGGATGGCGTAAAAATGACTAGCTGCCTGTCCTCGCAGAAATGCTGGGAGTTTCTTTATCTTATCCTCCGTTTTCCAGCCATTTGCTTCGGCGCAAACGTCGAACTCTCTCAGCCAACCCACGATATCTCAACTTTCGAATTTCCCAGGGAGAATTGCTGAAGTATTTTTATAGGTGTATCGAAATCCCACCACTGAGCACCAAATTTGTAGCGTACGCCTAAGATCCTGCAAGACACAGTCACAGCACGGCTTCCAGCCCCAGTCTGATTTATTTATATCAATTTCTTTCTTATATTACATTCCGTCAATTACGTATCATAATCACTTAATCATCATGTTCCTCTAGCAAATTCTATTTACATGATTAGCTATATGTATTGCGACATGCATTAATTACGCAATCATTTTGATCGCGCGTCACAGGTGCACGATGAACGTACTAGCAAATATAGCTTCTATAACCTTGATCCCGGTGCTTTAACGTTTTCGAGTCTTGCTTTTTAGTTTTATGCCTGTATTATGTTATCTGAAGAAAAATAAACAATCTTATTCATCAATCTTAATACCGTAATTGAAAATATTGAAAATGTGTTTTATATATTCGAATATTGAATACACAGATAAATACGATCCCTTGCAAATTTAATATTGATCACATATATTTATCTCATGATAAAAAATCACGAGCTAGATTTAACCTTATAATATTTTCATTCATTCCATTGAATGCAAAATACGTACTAGCGATGTCGTATATCCGCGGGAAGCTCTTGCATCGACTATTCGCGATGCATCAAATTTTGAAAACGAATATTATGTAAATTCACTCACATGGCAAATTTTGCGGCGCTAAAAGACTACCAGAATATTTCCCCACATATATATCTTTAGCTCTGCGAATGTACTTCTTATCAAAGTTGATACATTCTGATTGGGTTACTGAAAATGTAAACCATTTTGCTGATTGGCTAAAACGAAATTCCCTTTTGTTCATTGTATACACAGTCAAAATTAAATCTGCCCGACAAATATAGTGTAGCTACATTACTGAAATTATGTTAGGAGAATTTGTTTATATGTGCGTACTGTTACGCCACACCTTTGTGGCATGTTACATGAAGTAGATAATTAGTATTGCATGTTAGACTCACTTCCGGCGCTTTCGCGCGTTTTCCTGGGTTCGTTGTTGTTCATGTTTTGGTGAATGAAAATACGAATTGCATTCGAAGCAGACTTAGGCCCTGTTCATATGAGCCGGGCTGGCCCGCTTTACCGGGCTGACTCGCTTTGCCGGGCTAGTTTATTTTCTTATTCACATGAGGCGGGCTAGCCCGGTAGCGTTATATAATTTGTTGATGCTTCACAAATCGAAAAATGTTGCTTGCATCGATTACAACGGTTTGGGGCAGATATATTTCGTTAATTTTTGAAATGTACTGTGTTCTTTTGGTTTGCAAATACATATAAAATGGCGAAATTATGCTATGAAGGTATATTTGTAGAGAAAGCGATCGACGATTTTCAGCCCGGTTTACCGGGCTAGCCCGCCTAGTGCGTTCATATGAGCCCGTTTTGCCGAGATCTCGCCTCGCTCAAGCGAGATCTCGCCAAAGCGGGCTGGCCCGCTTTCCATGTGAATCAAATTTCAAAAACATATAGAAACAACTTAGGAAGCGGGATCTCGCCTCTTGCGAGTCAGCCCGGCAAAGCGGGCCAGCCCGGCTCATATGAACAGGGCCTTATATTGTAGATTTCAAATGATTAATTTAGCTTTAGAAATTTTTATTGGTTATTAGACATGCATGAATTAGTACTAGGTTATTTATTCAAATTAGTTGTTGAAATAGACTTGTTATTGCGAAAGGTTTCAGTAGACTTTAGACTTCGAACAGCTTCTGGCTAACATCAGTTATCTACCGATCGAAACATCTACCTCTTTGTAATTGAAATATCTATTTATCTATCCTTCTCTGGACACTAAAGTCTGTAAGTAAACGTTTGTAATTTGTTAGTCATACACTGTAATTGTACTCACTTATGTAATATGTTTGTTATGTAGTTGAACCGTAAATAAATGTTTGTGCGAGTTCGGAGACGATGTTCAGAGTCAGGATTGCAAGTTATATATATTATATTAGAGATTATACTTGTGTCTTGAGTTATTCTTGTGTATTGGCGTGGTGGCAGCGTTCTATGGCTTATCTTATTATTAATAAAAGAAATTTCGACGAAGCGAAACTTCATAATATCAGACCAACAAGAGTACTCCTACTCAAAGTTAGTGAAGACACGCCAGCTTATATAGACTGTGAAAAGTTAATTTCTCGTCTGCTAGAATGGCAAGTAATCGAGCACCTAAACAGTGGGCCTTAACCAAACAAGAAACCATTACCTCATTCGAATCGTGGCGTCAGAATCTTCAATATATTTTGTCACTCGACTCGAATTTTGCCAACCTTCTGCTCGAAGAATCAACATGGCAGCGTAAATCTAGCACTAACCCAACTCGAGGATTTACCGACGACGGCGAAGACGTACCACAAGCCAGTCGTCGTACAGCTGCCCAAAAGTTAACACATCTAGAGCTGATGTTGGGGCAAATCGCTAACTTTTGTCCAGTTATATCCCGTAATACTATCGTTAAAAATTCCACGTCCATGCAGTCTATTTGGCAAGCCATTCGCGCCCACTTTGGTTTCCAATCAACAGGCGCACGTTTCCTCGATGTCAGCAATATACACCTGGAAGCCGGAGAACGTCCCGAGGATCTTTACCAACGACTGGTAAGTTTTATTGAAGATAACTTACTTAAAGCGAGGGACACTATCCGTCACCATGGTGCAGATACCACTACTGATGAGGAAGTCACACCCACCCTGGAAAATTTTATTGTAATTACATGGTTACGTTTAGTCCACCCTGACCTACCTGTGCTAGTCAAACAGCGCTATGGCACAGAGCTTCGATCCCAAACATTAGCCAGTTTGAAACCGGAGATATCGTAAGCCCTCGACTCTTTACTTGATGAAATACATACCACCAATGAAGCCAAGGTGTTACGTACTGCATTTCGCCAACCCCCCAAACCTCGTACTGCAAACGCACAGTCCTTAACAACCTCAAAGTCTAAAGGTATGACCTCAAGAGCTAAGTCATGCCCCCTATGTAAACAAGCAAATCGAGCACAGTCCCACCATTACCTCAGTCGATGCCCTTTCCTTCCGGCAGAAGATCGCCAGTATTTAACTCGCGCTCGACAAATAATGGCAGACAACCCAAACATAGCCTCCTCTGATTCTGAGCCAGAAGAGCCTGTCTTACCCAAGCTTGCAACCCACAGCCACCGAGTAACGTCCACCGGCCGACGTGTCCACACCAAACGATCTCCTCAACTAAACGTGTTCTACCAACACCACGCATTACAGCTTACCCTCGACACCGGAGCGGAGACAAGCATGATCAAAACATCTGTTATCAAGAAAATTGGGGCAACAATATCCAAGACAAGACAGTCTGCCCTACAGGCCGATGGCATTACCCCCCTAACAGTCATTGGAGAGGCCCACCTTACCTTACACCACAACCATGTAAACCTCCTGCTTGATGCTCTGTAGTAGACGAACTGACGTTGACATGGCAGGAACACCATTCATGTCAGTCAATGACATTTCTGTTCGACCTGCCAAACAGCAAATATCCATTCAGGGAGCTCATGTTTCTTACTACGGTGATGAAGCACCGGAGGCCTCCCCAAATCACATCAGGAGGACGCAAGCCCAAGTTTTACGTGCCCCACCAACATTAACAGTTGTTTGGCCAGGAGACTACCTAGAGGTAGACTTACCAACTGAATCCAACCTGATGCCACCCTTGCAATCGAACCTCGTCCCGATTGTTCCAAGAGGTGTCGTGACTGGCCCCCTCCACACATTGTCCAAGCTGTAGCTGGTCAGGTGCGTATCCTGAGCCACCAACAAGCCACAACAATTGCTCGGAATGAGCATTTCTGCCAGGAACTTCACACCCAAACACCAGAGACACTACCACACAGTCAGTTCCCTCCAATGTTGTCACAACACCTACTTTAGCTGCCCACTCTTCCACTGTTCAATTGGATCCTGACAATATTTTACCTGTCCACATTCGTACCGAGTTCAAAAAAGCCCTACAGAAGTATGATACCGTATTCGACCCCGCCCTCACCGGATACAATGGAGCTGTTGGCCCTTTCCAAGCTACTGTCAACATGGGTCCAGTCCAACCCCCTCAACGCAAGGGTCGATTACCCCAATACTCTCGAAACAAGCTTCTTGAACTCCAAGATAAATTTGATGAGCTTGAACGCCAAGGAGTATTCCAACGCCCAGAGGACATTGGCGTCACAATAGAATACCTCAATCCATCGTTCTTGGTCGCTAAGCCTTCTGGAGGTCATCGGTTGGTCACAGCCTTTGCTGATGTTGCCAGGTACAGCAAGCCTCAACCATCGCTCATGCCAGATGTCGATACCACCTTACGCACTATTGCTCAATGGAAGTACCTAATCGTCACTGATTTAACTAGCGCATTTTACCAGATCCCATTAGCAAAAGAATCGATCAAGTACTGTGGGGTAGCCACACCATTCCGAGGCATCCGAGCATACACCCGCTGTGCCATGGGCATGCCTGGCTCAGAGACTACCTTAGAAGAGCTGATGTGCCGAGTCCTTGGTGATTGTCTACAGGACGGGATAGCCACAAAATTGGCTGATGACCTGTATTGTGGAGCAGACACACCCGAGGAACTTCTTCAGAACTGGCAACGTATCCTGGATTCCCTTGCGAAGTGTAACCTACACCTTTCTCCATCTAAAACCATAATTTGTCCTCGCTCCACTACTGTTCTTGGATGGATATGGACCCAAGGTTCCTTAACAGCAAGCCCACATCGTATTGCTACATTATCTTCCTGCCCCCCACCAGAGACAGTGCGCAGCTTTCGATCCTTTCTTGGAGCCTATAAAGCCCTCAGTCGTGTGCTACCAAGGTGTTCTCAACTTCTCGCACCACTGGAACAGGTCAGTGCAGGTCAGGAATCCTGCACCAAGATAAAATGGACAGACACATTGTTGGAGCAGTTCCATCTGGCCCAAAAGTCTCTTGCTGAACACAAGTCGATCACTCTGCCTCGGCCATCAGACCAGCTGTGGATTGTCACAGATGGATCCGTCAGTAAATACGGTATGGGTGCCACCTTGTACATCAACCGTGACAACAAGATCCACCTTGCAGGTTTCTTCAGTGCTAAGCTTCGAAAGCACCAGGTTACCTGGTTGCCATGTGAAGTAGAGGCACTCTGCATCGCCACTGCCATCAAACATTTCAGTCCCTATATAATCCAGTCGACCCAGCAAACCTGTTTATTAACGGACAGCAAACCATGTGTACAGGCGATCGAGAAATTATGCCGTGGAGAGTTTTCTGCAAGCCCCCGTGTAACATCTTTTCTCTCTATTGTCAGTCGATATGGAGTCTTTGTTCAACACCTTGCAGGATCGGCCAACATCCCCTCCGATTTCTCCAGCCGCAATGCTGCCGAGTGCACTGAGCCGCGCTGTCAAGTTTGTACCTTCATCGCTGTTACTGAAGATTCTGTCATTCGCTCCACCTCGGTTCAAGACATACGGGACTTGTCCAATCTTCTTTTCACTACCAGATCTGCCTGGAACACAATTCAAGCCGTGTGTCCTGATCTTCGTCGGACACATGCCCACTTAAAGCAAGGAACACGTCCCTCAAAGAAGACTACAAACATGTCAAGAAGTATTTAAACGTTGCTTCCATCGCCAAAGACGGCCTCCTCGTTGTACCCCACACAGATCCCTTATCCCCAAGCACTGTATTAATCATTGTTCCGAGAAGTGCCCTTCACGGACTCGTAACTGCTCTCCATCTGCGACTCGACCATCCTACTCCCCACCAACTTAGTCTTGCCATGAAGCGACACTTCTATGCTCTCGATTTGACAAAAGCTATCGAACGCATCTCCAATACATGTCACACTTGCGCCTCACTCCGACATCTCCCACAACCACTTTTACAACACAGCACCAGTGACCCACCCAGCGTGGTTGGAGTTTCATTTGCGGCAGATGTGCTGCGCAGAAGCAGACAAAATATTCTTGTACTACGGGAAACTACAACGTCGTTTACGTCAGCCACCATCATTCCCAATGAGAAGAGCACAACACTTCGGGACAGTTTATCCACCTTAGTTGCTGCTCTCCGTTCACCTGACGGACCACCCGCTACTGTCCGGGTTGATCCCGCTCCCGGTTTTATCGGATTACAGAATGACTTGACTCTGAAACAAATAGGTGTCACGTTAGAGATTGGCAGAATTAAAAATGTTAACAAAAACCCCGTCGCCGAAAAAGCTATTGCGGAACTTGAAGAAGAACTACGTCGCAGAAACCCAGACGGAAGCCCAGTCACCCCAGTTGAGCTTGCCCTTGTGATTACCAGACTAAATTCCCGTCTCCGCCGGAACGGTGTATCTGCACATGAGCTCTGGACTCACAGAGATCAGTTCTCGAATGCTCAAATTCCAATTAAAGACACGGAGGTTATCGCGAAGCAACACCACGATCGTATTAAGAACCATCCCTATAGTGAACAGTCCAAAGGTTCAAGAAATGCCCACACACGTCGCAAGTCACAAAGCATACAAGTTGGCGATCTCGTTTACCTGTCCACCGACAGAGACAAAACCAAAGCTCGCAACCGATATATTGTTGTATCAATCAAGCTCCCCTGGTGTTTTGTTCAAAAATGCACCGACACACAGCTGCGCGCAGCCTCGTATAAGGTTCGAATCGATGAATGTTTCCGTGTGTCTGATGGGGTCGACCAGCCTCCTCCCAAACGTTTCACAGAGTCCGATGATAGCGATGATGAAGACACAGGTCCTGCCGAACCCGTACCTCCCAGTCCACCAGGGGTCCCCGCCGTTTTGCAAGCAAGTCCACCGAGTTTGCCCATGAGACCCTCCCGTAAAAGAAACCCTCCCACATACTTTGGGTATGAACATTGTTAACGTTACTGTTCTAGTTATATTCACATTATTAACATTAGCATAAAGAAGATAAAAGAAAGAAACCACGCCACACCTTTGTGGCATGTTACATGAAGTAGATAATTAGTATTGCATGTTAGACTCACTTCCGGCGCTTTCACGCGTTTTCCTGGATTCGTTGTTGTTCATGTTTTGGTGAATGAAAATACGAATTGCATTCGAAGCAGACTTATATTATATTAGAGATTATACTTGTGTCTTGAGTTATTCTTGTGTATTGGCGTTAAGGAACAATGCCAATGCATGTATGACTATGTGTATATTATAATACTTGTAGAATTTTTCTCACGAATGACTATTCACCACTGAAATCTGCACTGAATGCAGGATTTTGATATTCCACTGACTGACCACCCCCCTTAGTATGACGTTGATTATCATTGGTGACGGGGGGTTGCAATGCCTGATAAACGTTTGCTGGTTCTTTTTTATCTTGTAACGACATGTAGTTCGATGATTCTTGTCCTTTTTCAGTTCCACGTGCACCCTCATTTCGCTCAATTTCTTCAATAACATCATCTGGAGTCTCGTAAACAGTCTCATCATTTTGAGTTCTGTGATCATATTTTGCTCCTTTGTTTGTTCTCGGATCTTTTAAAATAAAATCTATGCAGTTACATGAGAATTTAGAAATAACTTATACAAGAAGTTTTTTTTAAGTTTTACACGTTTATACTCCATCTATAACCCCCTATTACTTTTCCATTGCCTATATATTGATGCACGAGTGTAGGAAAGTGTAAAAAAGTAGCTACGAATGTAACGACAACAAGTGAATTTTTCAAACTTTTCTTTACCAAACTTTCCTTAACTTATATTTCCCTGCATGGTAACAAACAAATATTTTTTTCTTAATCTCTAAACTTACTTAATCATTATGCTGAAGTAACCCAAGCAAATGGCAACTTAGTTTACCACTTCGTGAATTTTAAACTTACCAAACTCTTTTATTTCGTTTGTCTGTTTTGAGGTTCCATATCCATGATTCACATCTTTATTTTGAAGAAGACGACGTTGGTACACAATAACACCAAGTGAAACCAGAAAATATAAAGCCAGAATAATCAGCGGTATAAGAAGACCCATGCGCGTTTTGTCTTCGTCGGATTGTTTAGAATTGTTACTTTTCAAAGAAACTACAAAAATAATTGAAGAATCTTTATCTGGCTCGCACGTTAATCTGCGGTGCAGAGAACAATGAAATAAAAGTATAACTGGAAATTAATAAATAGAAGATCTTCACCTGCAGGTGCTTCTTCTATAGTTTTAAAACTGCTGCTCCATTCCGTCGAGTAGTACGAATCCTTAACAGAAGTATTAAAATTATTCACTGGAGTATTATAATTCTGCATGGTCCGGAAAATAATTATTTAGTACAAATTCTAAATCTGCCTGTTATTACTTGGGAGTGAAAATGTACATACATGTATGAACTGTCTAGATTAGAGCTCGGCCATTGTTGTTCATTTCCCGCCGATACGGTATAATCTATTTACATTACGTACGACCCATAGGGCCTCAACCAGATGCTACATTCCTCCTTTCCTCTAGAGTCAACAACGTAACGTAAACTATTTTTAAAACTCAACCATATCAATCTCTTTTTCTATTACTATTTAGAGTTCCTTATGTATTATATTGTGAAGTCTTTGCTTCCGCTATGATATTCAAAGTTTTCATCCCTAAAGCGGGCTGGTGGTCTCTTTTCTCTCGACGGTCGATCACCCTCATTTGCTTGGTGTGCTGCTCTTGCTCTTCCCTCTGGGTCCTCTGCTATTGGTTGATCATTTCTTTGCTGCAGCTCTTCGTTCTCTTCTTGTTCTGGTGCGGGTGGAGTAGGTGGTGGTGTCATCTCTTCCATCCCAGCTGGTTCTGTTTGATCTGGTGTAGGTGTGGACGTTGGGGTGTCTGTGTCTAGGTCATTCGGTAGCCTCTTGAAAAATGTAACATGTCTGGTTATAATCTTTGTTTCCCCTTTTGCTACCACCATACTTCCTTTTCTTTTAATCACTCTCAATATTTCGTTGCTGTAAGCTGGCGTGTGCTTGTTTGCTCTTTGCTGTCGACAAAGTACCTTGTCGCCCACCTTAATCTCACTCGTTCGGACGTGTTGCTTGCTGTCCGCCCTTTTTTTCATCCTTTCTTTGCTGATTTTGTCATTCCGTCTCACCTTCTTGTCATAGACTAGTATGGTTTTGTTGGTTGTTGTGGGCAGTCTTGTTTTGTACCTTCTGCCATTGAACACTAGTGGTGCAGGTGACTGTTGTGTCATTGGATGGGGTGTGGCTCTATATGCTCTGAGGCACCACCAGCTTCCTGCCTTGCAATATTATTCCCTGGGCTACGGATAACTCGCATTCACGTGTGCATCAACTAATTTTGCTTTTTGATGTTCCGTTTGCTGGTATGTCATTGGACTTTGGGGTGGGTGTCTGGACATGTAGTCGGTGGGGTTATCCTTTCCTGGTTCATGCCTTAGTTTGAAGTTGTAGCCTTGTAGGTTAAGCTTGTGTCAGTGTATTCTTGGAGGCATCTCAGCGCGGTATCTGTTGTAGAGTGGCAGCAGTGGTTTGTGGTCAGTTATGACTATAAAGTGGGGAAGTCCGTAGAGGTACATGTGGTTTCTTTTGATTGCAAATTCGACGGCTGCACTTTCTAGCTCGATTTGTGCATAGCGCGATTCTTGCTTTGTGGTAGAACGACTGTCGTATCGCACCACTTTGTGTCTGCCCGTCTCCGTGTCGAATTGGGTTAGCATGCTCGCTAGGCCGTATTTGGATGCGTCTAGGATAAGTTGCGTTGATCGGGTCGGATCATAGCAGGCCATGACTTGGGGGCTGACCATTGCTTTCTTTAGAGTATCGAAAGCTTCCTGGCACTTATCTGTCCATTCGAACCGGGCGTTCTTCTTCGTCATCTCTCGCAATGGTGCTGTATTTTCTGAATAATGCTGTATGAAGCTTGCACTGTAATTTGCGATCCCGAGGAAAGATCTCACTTCTCCCACTGTAGTTGGTGGCGGTGCCTCAATGAGAACCTTGACTTTTTCATCTGTTGGTGACATGCCCTTTGCTGAGAATTTCATGCCAAAGAATTCGATTTCCGGTTGATCAAACTTGCATTTCGGCAATCCTAGCGTTAGTCCACAATCTTCAAATCTTTGAAGAACTTGTGCGAGCGCTGTGTCGTGCTGCTGCTGTGTCTTACCGTATACGATGATGTCGTCATACAGGTTGTCAACATTGGGAATGTCGACCATCAGTTGTGATATCTCTTCATGGAAGATTTCTGCTGCCGAGTTTGTCCCAAAGTTTAATCGTTTGAAACGTCGGAGTCCACGATGGGTGTAAAATGTTGTTATATATCGTGAATTTGGATTCAACTCTAGTTGCATGTATCCTTGTTTCATATCCAGTTTGGTGAATTGCTTGGCCTCGTTTAACTTGTATCTTAGTTCCTCTAAGGTAGGTATGACATGTCTTGTGCGTTTGATGGCTGTGTTTATTGTTATTATTATTATTATTATTATTATTATTGGGTAAAATACACAGTTCTAGTAGCTACTACCAGCTAAATTGTTATGTGCATTACAATAACAAGTCTATATTTAAACTATGATAACAATAAAAGACTACATTAAAGCTATATACTATAAGAAGATTACTACACCTAAGATAAAAATTCATTATACTTTAAGATTGCATAAGTAATTGGGCTGTTCTTAAATCGTTCTGTATTTGCCTTATAATTATAGTACTTTTGACTATTTAGTCTTGTTTCCCTCTTTCTAATTTCTCCAATTCTCTTTGGAAGTAACTTATGCAGTTTGTGGTCTACATTCGACATATCCTTAATTAGGTCTATGCACATGCGGTCTCTCCGACTCTCCAAACTTTCTATTTCTGCAATATGAAGATTCTCATCATAATCATCATTCTTGTAAATTATCCTCAATGCTCGTTTTTGAATCCGTTCAATATCTCTACACTGTTCCTTAGTAATCCCTCCATGCCATACCTGAGCTCCATATTCCAGGACTGGTCTGATGACTGTGATGTAAAATTTTTTTAATTCATCAGGAATTGCACCATATGATTTTAATACTTTAAGAAGGAATAGTCGTTTAGCAGCCTTTTTTACTATCTTCTCTGTATTTGTCTTCCACTTCATATCATCATCAATCCAAAGACCCAATAATTTATACGTACTAACCCTTTCAATCGTGTGGTTATCAATTTTCACCGGTGGTATGACAGTTTTATTCCTTCTTAAATCGATGAGCATTTCTCTACACTTTTTCAAGTTTAATTCCATTTTTTGTTCCTTAGTGAACTTCGCAACTTGGCTCATGTTCCTTGTAGCGTTGCCAATGACATTACCTGACGTGTGATTTTTTATATCTATGATTTCAGAGATTGTGGTATCGTCCATAAATATTGATACATCATCGTCGTCCTCATTACCTTCAAAATCTTCACCAGATACTTCTGATTGTTTCAATACTGAGGGAAGTCCATTTAAGTGCACAATAAATGCAACAGGTCCTATTTTGCTACCTTGAGGTACACCTCCATGTATAGTATATCTTTCAGATAACTCGTTTCCAAATTTCGTAACTTGACTTCTACCACTCAAATACGATGCAAGCCATGATATCAGTGCTGGTCGAATGCCAATCTTAGAACAATTTTCAAGCAATATATTATGATCAATAAGATCATAAGCTTTGCGGAAGTCTAGAAATATTAGCCTAATTACGAAGCCAGGGGCATCCAGAGCCTTCTGCCACTTATGGACCAAGTATATTAGGGCAAGAACGGCAGACGATCCAGGCTGTCCTCCATACTGTGCTTTCGAAATTTTTCCTTCAACATCCTCGTTTATCCATTTAACTACATATGATTCTTGAAGCTTAGAAATTACACTTGTTAGTGCAATGGGGCGTAATTTTTCAGCGCTAGTACAAGCTACACACTTTGGGATTGGTATAACCCCAAATTCTTTCCAGGTGATTGGGAAACACTTTGATTTGAAGGATTCATTAAAGATGTGCGTGAGTGGTATTGCAAAAGCCTACGCAAATATCTTCAGGATTTTACAATTGGGATCATTTAAACCAGTAGCTTGACTTTCAGGGTCACTTATGAAAAAACTTTGAAGATTTGTTTCTGCCCGTTAATTGACTGATATTCTTCCACCATTTTGAGCTGTTTTTATTACAGTTGCCTTAGTTGGTTGTTCCTGTTCCTGGAGCAATTCCTAGACGGTTATCTTGAGAATGTTCAGATCAAAAGCGGTGTATTTTCCGAGGATAGGCATGGCCGTTGACTTCTCTGTCACATAGAAAGTGGTGTTTGCTTCCTGGTTATTTGCTCGAATCGTTGTTCCGAAATATCCTTTAACTGGCAGCGGTTTAGATCGATACGGTTTCAATTTTGCACTCGATTTTCGCAATGGTGGTTTTCTGGTGAGGTTTTCATATGTGGTGTAACTCATGATGTTCACTTCTGCTCCAGAGTCCACTTGGGCTCTAAGTCGCTGGTTTTGTACCCTTATGGTGACTTTGGTGTTGTACTCTGGTTGCTGTGGTGGTGTCGTGTTCGTTGTAACTTGATCTAGCTTCCATGTTACCTTGTTAAACTTGTAGGAGGCTTGTGTGTTGTCTTCGTCACTGCTTTCACTGTGGTGTTGCTCTACTGACTTGACTTTTTTAAATGATCTAGATTGACAAACCACTGCGAAGTGCCCTTTCTTCTTGCAACTATTGCATGTTGCTCCCCGGGCTTTGCACTTTCCTTTATGTGGTGTTTGTTGGCCACAGTATTTGCATACTTCAATTGTCGATTTGTTCCGTGATGTTGCTTCCTTAGTAACTTCAGTTCGTCTAGCTGTTGTGGTGTCAACTTTTGCTTGAGAGTGTTGTTCTGACAAACTGTTGATCTCTGGTTCCGCCGAGTCCATTGATGTGTTTTTCATGAATCGGACTTCCCGTTGTGTGAGTTCTAGTGCGCGGGCGCTGTCTATAACTGTCTTTAAATCCATATCCTTTGCAATGATGTCCCGCTGTAGTTTCTCCGATGGTGTGTGTATAGTGACTACCAGTTTA